>NC_084748.1:389337-464337 GCF_033978785.1 Entelurus aequoreus | reverse complement strand
AAATGTTTTAAGGGAAAAATATTGCATATTTTAAAATTGTTTAGTTTTCTTTAACAAAAAGGGCATACAACATAAAAAAAATAAAAATAAAATAAAATTTTATATTGACAAATAAATCTAAAGTTGATCAGGAGATTTAGGTGTTGAAAGTTAAAAAAAAAAATAGTGCATGACTTATTTTTAACAGTTTTATGAGTGGGGCCCTTTTAGATCCCTGAGAAATTTACTTTATTAAAAAAACAAAAACAAACTGTAGTTATGCATAAATTAATAAAATAATAAAAAAATAACTGCTATTATGAACTATTGAGTATTGATCAAAAATTAAACTTAGAAATTTTTTTAAGGGAAAAATATTGCATATTTAAAAGAAAAAAAGTTTTCTTTAACAAAAAGGGCATACAACATAAAAACAAATAGAAATAAAATAAAACTTTATATTGACAAATAGATCTAAAGTTGATCAGGAGATGTAGGTGTTGAAAGTAAAAAAATAATAAAATAGTGCATGACTTATTTTTAACAGTTTTATGAGTGGGGCCCTTTTAGATCCCTGAGAAATTTACTTTAATTTTTTTTTTAAACTGTAGTTATGCATAAATTAATTTAAAAAAAATGCTATTTTGAACTATTGACTATTGATCAAAAATTAAACTTAGAAACATTTTTAAGGGAAAATATTGCATATTTTAAAATTGTTTAGTTTTCTTTAACAAAAAGGGCATACAACATAATAAAAATAAAATAAAACTTTATATTGACAAATAAATCTAAAGTTGATTTGGGGATTTAGGTGTTGAAAGTTAAAAAAAATAAAAATAGTGCATGAATTATTTTTAACAGTTTTATGAGTGGGGCTCTTTTATATCCCTGAGAAATGTACTTTATTTTAAAAAAAACTGTAGTTATGCATAAATTAATAAAAAAAATAAAAAAAATAACTGCTATTATGAACGATTGACTATTGATCAAAAATTAAACTTAGAAAAATTTTTAAGGGAAAAATATTGCATTTTTTAAAAGAAAAATGTTTTCTTTAACAAAAAGGGCATACAACATACAAAATTCAATAAAACTTTATATTGACAAATAGATCTAAAGTTGATCTGGAGATTTAGGTGTTGAAAGTGAAAAAAATTATAAAATACTGCATGACTTATTTTTAACAGTTTTATGAGTGGGGCCCTTTTAGATCCCTGAGAAATGTACTTTAATTTTTTTCTTTTTTAAAAACTGTAGTTATGCATAAATTAATAAAAAAATAAAATAAAAGCTATTATGAACTATTGACTATTGATCAAAAATTAAATTTAGAAACATTTTTAAGGGAAAAATATTGCATATTTAAAAGAAAAAAGTTTTCTTTAACAAAAAGGGCATACAACATTAAAAAATAAAAAATAAAATAAAACTTTATATTGACAAATAGATCTAAAGTTGATCTGGAGATTTAGGCGTTGAAAGTAAAAAAATATATATATATATTGCATGTCTTATTTTTAACAGTTTTATGAGTGGGGCTCTTTTAGATCCCTGAGAAATTTCCGTTATTTAAAAAAAACCAACTGTAGTTATGCATAAATTATGAACTATTGACTATTGATCAAAAATTAAACTTAGAACATTTTTTAAGGGAAAAATATTGCATATTTAAAAGAAAAAAAGTTTTCTTTAACAAAAAGGGCATACAACATAAAAAATTAAATACAACTTTATATTGACAAATAGATCTAAAGTTGATCTGGAGATTTAGGTGTTGAAAGTAAAAAAATTATAAAATAGTGCATGACTTATTTTTAACAGTTTTATTAGTGGGGCGATTTTAGATCCCTGCGAAAATTTACTTAGATTTTTTTTTAAAACTGTAGTTATGCATATATTAATAAAAAAAATAAAAATAACTGCTATTAGGAACTATTGATCAAAAATTAAAGTTAGAAAATGTTTTAAGGGAAAAATATTGCATATTTTAAAATGGTTTAGTTTTCTTTAACAAAAAGGGCATACAACATAAAAAAAATAAAACTTTATATTGACAAATAAACCTAAAGTTGATCAGGAGATTTAGGTGTTGAAAGTAAAAAAAATAATAAAATACTGCATGACTTATTTTTAACAGTTTTATGAGTGGGGCCCTTTTAGATCTCTGAGAAACTTACTTTAATTTTTTTTTTAAACTGTAGTTATGCATAAATTAATTTAAAAAAAATAAAACAAACTGCTATTATGAACTATTGACTATTGATAAAAAAAAATTAAGGGACAAATATTGCATATTTAAAAGAAAAAAGTTTTATTTAACAAAAAGGGCATATACAACATAAAAAAAAGAAAACGAAAATAAAACTTTATATTGACAAATAGATCTAAACTTGATCTGGAAATTTAGGTGTTGAAAGTAAAAAAATTATAAAATAGTGCATGAATTATTTTTAACAGTTTTATGAGTGGGGCCCTTTTAGATCCCTGAGAAATGTACTTAAATAAAAAAAAACAACTGTAGTTATGCATTAATTAATACAAAAAAAAAAATGCTATTATGAACTATTGACTATTGATCAAAAATTAAACTTAGAAAACATTTTAAGGGAAAAATATTGCATATTTAAAAGAAATAAAGTTTTCTTTAACAAAAAGGTCATACAACATAAAAAAAATTAAACTTTATATTGACAAATTGATCTAAAGTTGATCTGGAGATTTAGGTGTTGAAAGTAAAAAAAATAATAAAATACTGCATGACTTATTTTTAACAGTTTTATGAGTGGGGCCCTTTTACATCCCTGAGAAACTTACTTTATTTGATTTTTTTAAAACTGTAGTTATGCATAAATTAATTAAAAAATAAAATAAACTGCTATTATGAACTATTGACTATTGATCAAAAAAAATTTAAGGGAAAAATATTGCATATTTAAAAGGGCATATACAACATAAAAAAAAGAAAAAGAAAATAAAACTTTATATTGACAAATAGATCTAAACTTGATCTGGAGATTTAGGTGTTGAAAGTAAAAAAATTATAAAATAGTGCATGAATTATTTTTAATAGTTTTATGAGTGGGGCCCTTTTAGATCCCTGAGAAATGTACTTAAATTTAAAAAAACAAACCTGTAGATATGCATAAATTAATTAAATAAATAAATAAAATGCTATTATGAACTATTGACTATTGATAAAAAATTAAACTTAGAAAACATTTTAAGGGAAAAATATTGCATATTTAAAAGAAATAAAGTTTTCTTTAACAAAAAGGTCATACAACATAAAAAAAAATTAAACTTTATATTGACAAATTGATCTAAAGTTGATCTGGAGATTTAGGTGTTGAAAGTAAAACATAATAATAAAATAGTGCATGACTTATTTTTAACAGTTTTATGAGTGGGGCCCTTTTAAATCCCTGAAAAATTTACTTTGATTTTTTTTTTAAATTGTAGTTATGCATAAATTAATAAAAAATAACTGCTATTATGAACTATTGATCAAAAATTCAACTTTGACATTTTTTTAAGGGAAAAATATTGCATATTTTAAAAAAAAAACGAAAAGGGCTTACGACATTAAAACTTTATATCGACAAATAGATCTGAAGTTTATTCAAAGATTTGAGCGTTGAAATGTATTTTATGTTTTATTTATTTTCAACATTTTTATGACAGAGACTCTTCCGGTTAACGTGAAGAAATGTATATATTTTATTGGTTTTGAAAATGAAAAATATGAATGTTGCTGAAAAGCTTTGACACCCCCGATGTCAGGTGAAGGTGGTTCATGACGAGTGTTGTTCCTCCACAGGCAAAACACAAATTCCCACACCTGACAATTAGCCCATTGTGTTGCGCCAGGTATGTGGTGGAGCAGTCGGGTGCACCGTGCATGAGAAAGCAAGCTAATATGTCTTCCCTTCATCTGGAGGAAAAAACCAGCTCCCTTACACCATGAAAAGGAGGCGAGAGGAGGAAGAAGCAGGCGGTGAAATGAAGCGTGATAAGAGAGTTAGGCTCAGCTGTGTCACCACACGGGGGTGAGGGGTCCTGGGTGACACGGGGGTCGAAGGTGGGACCATGCGGGGAGAGGGACTGTTGTTGCAGCCTGCACAATGGCTGCATGTCACCTGTTTACACACTTGCTGCAACAGCACAGCTTATCACCAGGAAATGAGTGCTAAGTCAGAGAAGAAGGTCCCAAATTGACCATGTTTGACTTACGTGTTGTGCCTCAAAAAGTTTGTTACTTTTGGCCACGTCTGGACGACAATGCTAGACAAAAATGGAAGTTCAAGCAAGACTTAAACATCCTATATTTAAAGTAGCAGTAGAGTGGAATAACTGATTGATTGATTGATTGATTGATTGAGACTTTTATTAGTAGATTGCACAGTACAGTACATATTCCGTACAATTGACCACTAAATGGTAACACCCCAATAAGTTTTTTAACTTGTTTAAGTCGGGGTCCACGTTAATCAATTCATGGTAAAAGTTGCTTGTATATTAAAGCTATTACCGTTTATATCTGATTTATGACACCAAAAGACTTCCAAAGGTTGCGAAAAAATAAACACGATCAAATTAGTATCCATCTCACGGAGATTCTTGAGGCATTTTGAGAGATAATGAGGAAGCCGGTCAGGTGATCCGTGACATAGAGGAGGAACCACAGATCCCTTCCCCATCAACAACGATGCTAATCAAGCAGACTTTTGTGAGAGCCAACAGCGATGACTTGGGGAAAAAATATGATCCGGAAACGTATATATTTTTGAGCCCGAACACAAAGAGAACGAGCTTTAAGTTTTACAAGCCGAGTACGAAACGAATGCAACTTTATTGAAACATTACAGCATCAGCAGCATTGCTAGCTGCTAAACATACAAACTAACCACAATAAAACAAAGACTTACTGTAATATTTCCATCTCGCTCGGATGCCGACTGATGCCGTTTGTGTTATTTTGATAATGAATAAACTATTGTTATTATTATTACCCCCTTGTTTATATATATATATATATATATATATATATATATATATATATATATATATATATATATATATATATATATATATATATATATATATATACACACACACACTAAAATGTATTTATACATATATTATATATACATACATATATTTATACACACACATATATATATATATATATATATATATATATATATATATATATATATATATATATATATATATATATATATATATATATATATATATATATGTGTGTATATACACACATACCACATACAAATATATATGTATTTATATATAGATGTATAAATATATATATTATATATAATGTATAAACGTATATATATATATACACGTTTTAGTGTCTTCAAAGTGTGAATAATTGTACTAAAATATGGACTTTTATCGAGGCTACAACCAAGTCTTTGTGTAAATTTTTTCTTATGGGGAACTATGCTTCACTGTACAAACCTTTTGATTTACAAACCATGTTCAGGAACCAATTAAATATTTAAATGGAGGTTCCACTGTATCTGTTGGTAATCCAAGTAAAGGTCCATAAAGAGTGAATCGAACAAAGCTATTTTCCCATAATAAATAATGCAAATTCAATACATTTGTATTATAATCACCGAGCGGGACACAAAAACCGAAGCAAACTTTGCCGAAATCTTTCGTCGGAAACCGAATCTATTAAATATATATTATATATCTGAGATATTTATTTAAATGAGTGACAAGACAAAAAATTGTGACTGGAATCAAGTCACACGTGTTGATTATTTTACTTTGACGAGCCAACTAGTAAAAGACCTAAAATGCCTGGTAGTAATAAAAATGAATGAATTTCCAGGAAAACCAGAAATTGGTTTGGAACTTGGGAAAGTGTTAGTTTGAATGTCCAGGATGAGTGGAATGATTTGAAAAGGTTGAAAAATGTGAGAATTGTGCAACTTGGAAAAAATGTCCAATTCATTTGAATGGAAACTTCCTGGAAATTTGGGAATTTTGGGAAAAGCCGGTTGTTTTATTAAATGATTAGGAGCATGGATGTCCTGAATGAGCTGAACTGTTTAAATCGGTCAAGAAATTTTGACGTAGTAAATGGTTTTGGGAAATTTTGGGAAAATAGGGAATTTTTTTGAAAATGGTAAAAAACCTGAACTGAGTTGAAATGGTTGGTGATAGAATTTTTCAAATCGGTCGAGAAATTTCGAAGAAGTAACATGTTGTATTGAGGAATGGTTTTTCGGAATTCCTGGAATTTCAGGAAAACCGGGAATTTTTCCAGTTCAAAAAACAACTTTGTTTTTTGTCCTGTTTAACAGGAATGTTTTGATGGTGGAACGGTTGAAAAATGTGGAAGGTGTAGTTGCCAGAAAAAAGGGTGGAAATAGGGCTTTGGAAAATCATGAATTCTGGAAAATCCTGGAATTTTTTTGAAATTGGAAAAAGGGGATTGAATTTCAAGAATGGTGGAATGTGTTGAAGGTGGAATGGTTTGAATAGGTGGAAAAATGTGGAAATGGTGGAAGTTAGAAAAATGGCCAATTCATTTTGAAGTGGAAAAATGTCCCAGAAAACCTGGAATTCTGGGAAATCTGGGAATTTTTTTTTAATTTTCAAGGGAAAGCCTGCGATTCCAGAATAGGCTGAACAGTTTGAAGTTGGAAAGGTTTCAATAGGTTGAAAAATGTGGAAATGGTGGAAGTTAGAAAAATGGCCAATTCATTTTGAATGGGAAAAATGTCCCGGAAAACCTGGAATTCTGGGAAATCTGGGAATTTTTGTAAATTTTCCAGGGAAAGTCTGCGATTCCCGAATAGGCTTAACAGTTTGAAGTTGGAAAGGTTTGAAAAGGCTGAAAAATGTGGAAATGATGGAAGTTAGAAAAATGGCCAATTCATTTTGAATGGGAAAAATGTCCTGGAAAACTTGGAATTCTGGGAAATCTGGGAATTTTTTTAAATTTTTCAAGGGAAAGCCTGTGATTCCCGAATAGGCTGAACAGTTTGAAGTTGGAAAGGTTTGAATAGGTTGAAAAATGTGGAAATGGTGGAAGTTAGAAAAATGGCCAATTCATTTTGATGTGGAAAAATGTCCCAGAAAACTGGAATTCTGGGAAATCTGGGAATTTTTTCAAAATTTTCAAGGGAAAGCCTGTGATTTCCGAATAGGCTGAACAGTTTGAAGTTGGAAAGGTTTGAATAGGTTGAAAAATGTGGAAATGGTGGAAGTTAGAAAAATGGCCAATTCATTTTGAATGGGGAAAAATGTCCCGGAAAACCTGGAATTCTGGGAAATCTGGGAATTTTTGTAAATTTTCAAGGAAATGTCTGCGATTCCCGAATAGGCTGAACAGTTTGAAGTTGGAAAGGTTTGAATAGGCTGAAAAATGTGGAAATGATGGAAGTTAGAAAAATGGCCAATTCATTTTGATGTGGAAACATGTCCCGGAAAACCTGGAATTCTGGGAAATCTGGAAATTTTTGAACATTTTCAATGGAAAGCCTGCGATTCCCGAATATGCTGAACAGTTTGTAGTTGGAAAGGTTTGAATCAGATTGAAAATGTGGAAGGTAAATCACGCCAAAATCTGGAGAAAAAGAATAAATAGATGAATTTTGGTGCAGAAAAGAAATGTGTGAATGTTTGGAACATTCACACAATGCCTGAATTCAAACGGCATATTTCCTTAGGAACTATTTGTGTTGTCACTACAGCGATGTCAGATCATTGTGCTGCTGGCCAGTGATTGGTGGGACGTCACGGAGTGAAGAATGCCGCCATTGTGCTTTTCAGGTATGTGTGTTTTGGCAGCACAGGTGTGTGTTTTGCCAGGAGCAGCACAGGTGTGTGTTTGCCAGGTAAGTATTCATGAAGTACCACCATCATGACAACATTAAATACAGTAGTGTAGTAGACCTAAGTATTCATGAAGTACCACCATAATGACAACATTAAATACAGTAGTGTAGTAGACCTAAGTATTCATTAAGTACCACCATAATGACATTAAAGGCCTACTGAAAGCCACTACTAGCGACCACGCAGTCTGATAGTTTATATATCAATGATGAAATCTTAACATTATAACACATGCCAATACGGCCGGGTTAACTTATAAAGTGACATTTTAAATTTGCCGCTAAACTTCCGGTTCGAAACGCCTCTGAGGATGACGTATGCGTGTGACGTAGCCCGGCGAACACGGGTATGCCTTCCACATTGAAGCCGATACGAAAAAGCTCTGTTTTCATTTCATAATTCCACAGTATTCTGGACATCTGTGTTCGTGAATCTGTTTCAATCATGTTCATTGCATTATGGAGAAGGAAGCCGAGCAAGCAAAGAAGAAAGTTGTCGGTGCGAAATGGACGTATTTTTCGAACGTAGTCAGCCACAACAGTACACAGCCGGCGCTTCTTTGTTTACATTCCCGAAAGATGCAGTCAAGATGGAAGAACTCGGATAACAGAGACTCTAACCAGGAGGACTTTTGATTTGGATACACAGACGCCTGTAGAGAACTGGGACAACACAGACTCTTACCAGGATTACTTTGATTTGGATGACAAAGACGCAGACGTGCTACTGTGAGTATGCAGCTTTGGCTTTTTTTTGCGTATGTACGTAACTTTTTTAAAATATATAAGCTTTATGAACCTTGGGTTAGGTGAACGGTCTTTTGGGCTGAGTGATTGTGTGTGTTGATCATGTGTTTGAATTGTATTGGCGTGTTCTATGGAGCTAGGAGCTAGCAGAGGAGCTAGGAGCTAGCATAACACGTACCGTACCGTACGTGCGCGTCACGTACGTAACTTTTAAAAAATATATAAGCTTTATGAACCTTGGGTTAGGTGAACGGTCTTTTGGGCTGAGTGATTGTGTGTGTTGATCAGGTGTTTGAATTGTATTGGCGTGTTCTATGGAGCTAGGAGCTAGCAGAGGAGCTAGGAGCTAGCATAACAAACACGCAGGTGTTATTATGCAGGATTAATTTGTGGCATATTAAATATAAGCCTGGTTGTGTTGTGGCTAATAGAGTAAATATATGTCTTGTGTTTATTTACTGTTGTAGTCATTCCCAGCTGAATACCAGGTACCGTGAGTATGCAGCCTTGGCTGCTAAACATTCGATAACTTGACCGTATGTGCGCGTCACGTACGTAACTTTTTAAAAATATATAAGCTTTATGAACCTCGGGTTAGGTGAACGGTCTTTTGGGCTGAGTGATTGTGTGTGTTGATCAGGTGTTTGAATTGTATTGGCGTGTTCTATGGAGCTAGGAGCTAGCAGAGGAGCTAGGAGCTAGCATAACACACGCAGGTGTTTTTATGCAGGATTAATTTGTGGCATATTAAATATAAGCCTGGTTGTGTTGTGGCTAATAGAGTATATATATGTCTTGTGTTTATTTACTGTTGTAGTCATTCCCAGCTGAATATCAGGTCACCCCCGCCTCTCACAGCATCTTCCCTATCTGAATAGCTTCAACTCCCCACTAGTCCTTCACTTGCACTTTACTCATCCACAAATCTTTCATCCTCGCTCAAATTAATGGGGAAATTGTCGCTTTCTCGGTCCGAATCTCTCTCACTTCATGCGGCCATCATTGTAAACAATAGGGAACTTTGCGTATATGTTCAACTGACTACGTCACGCTACTTCCGGTAGGTGCAAGCCTTTTTTTTATCAGATACCAAAAGTTGCAATCTTTATCGTCGTTGTTCTCTACTAAATCCTTTCAGCAAAAATATGGCAATATCGCGAAATGATCAAGTATGACACATAGAATAGATCTGCTATCCCCGTTTAAATAAAAAAAATTCATTTCAGTAGGCCTTTAAATACAGTAGTGTAGTAGACCTAAGTATTCATTAAGTACCACCATAACATTAAATACAATAGTGTAGTAGACCTAAGTATTCATTAAGTACCACCATAATGACAACATTAAATACAGTAGTGTAGTAGACCTACGTATTCATTAAGTACCACCATAATGACAACATTAAATACAGTAGTGTAGTAGACCTAAGTATTCATTAAGTACCACCATAACATTAAACACAGTAGTGTAGTAGACCTAAGTATTCATTAAGTACCACCATAATGACATTAAATACAGTAGTGTAGTAGACCTAAGTATTCATTAAGTACCACCATAACATTAAATACAATAGTGTAGTAGACCTAAGTATTCATTAAGTACCACCATAATGACAACATTAAATACAGTAGTGTAGTAGACCTACGTATTCATTAAGTACCACCATAATGACAACATTAAATACAGTAGTGTAGTAGACCTAAGTATTCATTAAGTACCACCATAACATTAAACACAGTAGTGTAGTAGACCTAAGTATTCATTAAGTACCACCATAACATTAATACAGTAGTGTAGTAGACCTAAGTATTCATTAAGCGTTCAAATGGTGAATAGGATAAAAGGTTGTCCAGAGTTCCTCTAGAGGTAATCAGGAAGGGCGACAGAGTGCAAGGTTTTACAAAAAACGGCGCGAAAAGTGTGCAACGACAACAGTAACAAACATGGCGGTAGACGCAAAGTTAAATCTTGAAATGCAACCTTACCCCAGCAAGTTCCTTGACCCGGACACACACAAAGAGATTGTAGACTTCCATGCTTTCCCAAGTTTTCATCGGTTTTGTCGTGAATGACGTCTGGAGTGTCAGATAGTTTAACATGCCTGGGAACACGACCAACCAATAATCCTTGATATCCATCCATCCATCCATTTTCTTCCGCTTATCCGTGGTCGGGTCGCAGGGGCAGCAGCCTAAGCAGAGAAGCCCAGACTTCCCTCTCCCCAGCCACTTGGTCCAGCTCCTCCCGGGGGATCCCGAGGCGTTCCCAGGCCAGCCGGGAGACATAGTCTTCCCAACGTGTCCTGGGTCTTCCCCGTGGTCTCTACCAGTCGGACGTGCCCTAAACACCTCCCTAGTGAGGCGTTCGGGTGGCATCCTGACCAGATGCCCGAACCACCTCATCTGGCTCCTCTCCATGTGGAGGAGCAGCGGCTTTACTTTGAGCTCCTCCCGGATGACTAAGGGAGAGACCCGCCACCCGGCGGAGGAAACTCATTTCAACCGCTTATACCCGTGATCTTGTCCTTTCGGTCATAACCCAAAACTCATGACCATAGGTGAGGATGGGAACGTAGATCAACCGGTAAATTGAGAGCTTTGTTTTCCGGCTCAGCTCCTTCTTCACCACAACGGATTGATACAAGTACTTGAGCCTCGCCACCCGACGGAGGAAACTCATTTCAGCTGCTTGTACCCGTGATCTTGTCCTTTTGGTCATAACCCAAAGCTCATGACCGTAGGTGAGGACGGGAACGTAGATCGACCGGTAAATTGAGAGCTTTGCCTTCCGGCTCAGCTCCTTCTTCACCACAATGGATCGATACAAGTACTTGAGCCTCGCCACCCGACGGAGGAAACTCTTTTCGGCCGCTTGTACCCGTGATTTTGTCCTTTTGGTCATAACCCAAAGCTCATGACCATAGGTGAGGATGGGAACGTAGATCGACCGGTAAATTGAGAGCTTTGCTTTCCGGCTCAGCTCCTTCTTTACCACAACGGATCGATACTAGTACTTGAGCCTCGCCACCCGACGGAGGAAACTCATTTCGGCCGCTTGTACCCGTGATCTTGTCCTTTTGGTCATAACCCAAAGCTCATGACCGTAGGTGAGGACGGGAACGTAGATCGACCGGTAAATTGAGAGCTTTGCCTTCCGGCTCAGCTCCTTCTTCACCACAACGGATCGATAGTAGTACTTGAGCCTCGCCACCCGACGGAGGAAACTCATTTCGGCCGCTTGTACCCGTGATCTTGTCCTTTTGGTCATAACCCAAAGCTCATGACCATAGGTGAGGACGGGAACGTAGATCGACCGGTAAATTGAAGTGAAGTGAAGTGAAGTGAATTACATTTATATAGCGCTTTTTCTCAAGTGACTCAAAGCGCTTTACATTGTGAAACCCAATATCTAAGTTACATTTAAACCAGTGTGGGTGGCACTGGGAGCAGGTGGGTAAAGTGTCTTGCCCAAGGACACAACGGCAGTGACTAGGATGGCGGAAGCGGGGATCGAACCTGCAACCCTAAAGTTGCTGGCACGGCCGCTCTACCAACCGAGCTATACCGTCGTAAATTGAGAGCTTTGCCTTCCGGCTCAGCTCCTTCTTCACCACAACGCATCGATACAGGTACTTGAGCCTCGCCACCCGACGGAGGAAACTCATTTGGGCTGCTTGTACCCGTGATCTTGTCCTTTCGGTCATAACCCAAAGCTCATGACCATAGGTGAGGAAGGGAACGTAGATCGACCGGTAAATTGAGAGCTTTGCCTTCCGGCTCAGCTCCTTCTTCACCACAACGGCTCGATACAGGTACTTGAGCCTCGCTACCCGACGGAGGAAACTCATTTGGGCCGCTTGTACCCATGATCTTGTCCTTTTGGTCATAACCCAAAGCTCATGACCATAGGTGAGGACGGGAACGTAGATCGACCGGTAAATTGAGAGCTTTGCCTTCCGGCTCAGCTCCTTCTTCACCACAACGGCTCGATACAGGTACTTGAGCCTCGCTACCCGACGGAGGAAACTCATTTGGGCCGCTTGTACCCGTGATCTTGTCCTTTTGGTCATAACCCAAAGCTCATGACCATAGGTGAGGATGGGAACGTAGATCGACCGGTAAATTGAGAGCTTTGCCTTCCGGCTCAGCTCCTTCTTCACCACAACGCATCGATACAGCGTCTGCATGACTGAAGACGCCGCACCGATCCGCCTGTCGATCTCACGATCCACTCTTCCCTTACTCGTGAACAAGACTCCGAGGTACTTGAACTCCTCCACTTGGGGCAGGGTCTCCTCCCCAACCTGATAGTACATGATAAATCTTATAGAAATAGATTCCATTGCACAGTTTGTTTTTTTGCTCATCTTAGCTTTTGGCGATAAGATCTAGGCTCCTTGCGCACACAGCAGCCATGTTGGTTTGATGGCCCACCACTTCGTTCACGTCCGTTCAAAAGTCAGGTGACTGAATACAACCTATAGCTTGTATGAAAAACCGTGGTGGTCAACCAAGCTAAGATGGCTGTACAGCTACCTGAGTACAAAAGAGGCTTAAATCTTCCTGCAAAAAGCAAATACGAGCAATGGACTAGAGCCTATACTTTATCACAAACAGATTGATCACAAGGATTATACGTCGGTCGCATTCCCAGACGTGTCAAACTACCGTGTTGCTCCAGACATCATTTTACACAACAAAAACCAATGAAAACTAGGAAAAGCATGGAGGTCTACAACTTCTTTGTGTGTGTCTGGGTCAAGGAACTTGGTATCAAGACTCTCTCGGATAAATATGCATCGTTTTTGCTCGGGTAAGTTTGCATTTCATGATTCAACTTCGCGTCTACTGCCCAAACATGGCAGTTGACGCCAAGTTGAATCATCAATCAGGTTGAAGTTTACAAGTACGCAAGTTTTTCGCCGTCTTTATCAAAATATAACTATAGATGTCAACATTGTGTACGTGCTGAAAGATTCATTTATGATCGTTGTCTTTGGTAAAAGCTTAACTCTTTTAGGTTTAGCTAACATTTGCTTTCTTTTATTTAGGCTCGCCGAGTTGGTCTATTTGGCAACACTGGTAGCGAACATGTGTTTAAGAAATACAAATGATATCAAGATAATACTTAAATGGGAAATAATAAACATTTACAATATACCAAACAATCCTGTGACAAAGTGATCACAGCAAACTCAGGCATTCTTCGACTCTGCTGCCTTGGACTGGAGTCTGAGCTGCTTTCCTCGCAGTCTTTGGTAAAACTTTGCACTCTTCCTCCCTTTTTAATGACCTCTGGAGGAACTCTGAAGAAACGTTTATCCTTTCCGCGATTTGAACGATTTATACTGGCGAAAACAACCCAAGCATAGGGCATTTAACTAAATGGCGCTTAGTACCCATCAGAGGTGGGTAGAGTAGCCGGAAATTGTACTCAAGTAAGAGTACTGTTACTTTAGAGATTTATTACTCAAGTAAAAGTAAGGAGTAATCACCCAAATATTTACTTGAGTAAAAGTAAAAAGTATGTTGTGAAAAAACTACTCAAGTACTGAGTAACTGATGAGTAACCTGTTCGTTTAATGATGACGGCAACAAATAGTGCACAAAAACATAAAAATAGCAATGAGCAATTTCAGAGCCAGGAATATCTCTTGAGCAACTAAAACAATAATATATATTAAATAATAATACATTAACATAAAAACAATTAAGGCAAATTGAGCCACAATAACTTAACAGCACCATAGGCTCAGTAGGCAGAGTTTACAAAGGAAAATAACAAGTTAGCCTTTAAGCAAACCATAAACTGATAGGTGTGGGCTGCACCTGGGAACACACTGTGCACTTCTGATTGGTGTTTCTATGCGTGCGTGTGTGTGTGTGTGTGTGTGTGTGTGTGTGTGTGTGTGTGTGTGTGTGTGTGTGTGTGTGTGTGTGTGTGTGTGTGTGTGTGTGTGTGTCTATGAGGCTGCAGTGCGTTAACAAATGTCCCCACACGATGTACATTTGACAGTGATTCATAGCAGGGAAGCTAACATCAGCCTACGGTGACAGCCAAAATATCTACTAACGTTACTTACCACGACGTGCTTCCTCAAATTTGACGTTGAGTTCATGTAAGCTTAAGCTTGTTGTTGTTTGCCGCTGAAACTTTATGTGTAGTTAATCATGTGACCGCCTGGCTCTGTTTGATTGGTGAAACGGAGTCAAACGTCACCAGTGACTGTATTTGATTGGTGAAACGCAGGCATGCGATAGATCCTACTTTGAAGGTCTGTCTGACAAACCGTTTCTTCTCTATAAATATACTCATGTAAAAGTATGTTGCATTAAAACTACTCTTAGAAGTACAATTTATCCCAAAAGTTACTCAAGTAGATGTAACGGAGTAAATGTAGCGCGTTACTACCCACATCTGGTACCCATTGAGACCAGGACCAACCTGACCACCATTGGTTTTGAAGAATCGAGCATGTTAAAATCCGAGAGTGGATTTTAATTTTGTTACCTCGCAACGTTCCAGTGACCCGCAGAAAAACACAAAGCACGTAGCACGCAGAGTACATATGATCTAATCTGGTTTGTACATCAACACAAAAGACTCAAGGCCAACCTGGCGCCTTGCTGAACCAGTTTTGGGAAAACATATCCACAAGATGACTAGACAAGACCACGATAAATCTCTCTCACACGTGCTTCTGCACAAATAAACAGCGTCCCACAACCTTGTGGTGAAGGTTAGAGCAGCTGGGTCAGTGCGAGCATCGGACCAGCTGAAGAAATGTCCTTCCAGAATCCCGCTGTCTGTGAGAAAACCGGGCCGAGGATTCAAAGGAGACTAACCTGGACGATGACGGGCTGGAGTCGTCACAAGTTGGTCAGGAGTTCGGCGGTGACAATCCAGAGAGGGACGTCACGTTCTCATCTGTCCGTCAGGTTCTCTCCGTCAGCCTCCTGTCTTCAACCACAGGTTCCCCACCCACACACCGGGAGCACAATCAGAAATGGTTCTGGGAGACCTCCAACAAACAAAGTACACGCACTTCAAATCATTTGAAAAAACAAAAAGACACGTTTCTGTTCCCCTTTTTTTTTTTTCTCTCTCGGATTCTGACTCAGATCCTCTTGTTTGCCTCTCGGCTCCAGCCACCAAAGCACTCGTAGACGCAACAGCGGGAGACGGCAACACAGGTTTTTTTAGTCGGGGTCGGGCGGAGGAGAGAGAGGGATGGAGGAAAAAGCTAGCGGTAATTAGTGAGTCTGTACCTGACTCTCACTGACATAAGCCCCGCATTCCTCTGAGGGGAGGCGGGTGAGGAAAAGACGGAGGGGGGTGCGGGGGGGGGGGGGGGAGAGTTCCAACACACTTAATGAACCCATCAGAGAAGACTTCCTTCCAAAGCAGCACTCACTCAGAGAAGAAAGTCCAGACCAAGCAGACCAAAGCTCAGGTGCGGGATCCTCCGTCCATGGCGCTTCCGTCTCTGCGTCCTCCCTCTCTGGCACCTGTGTGTGGTGTACACACAACTCACCAAACCAGAATGTGTGGCGCCCAAACCCCCAACGCAGCTCCCGCCCGCCCCTCTGTGCTATCAGTCCGGATGGGAAACGCTATCCTTCTGAGAGTGTGTGTGTGTGTGTGTGTGTGTGTGTGTGTGTGTGTGTGTGTGTGTGTGTGTGTGTGTGTGTGTGTGTGTGTGTGTGTGTGTGTGTGTGTGTGTGTGCCCTGACCGATCTTGGTCCTAGCAGGTGTGTAAGCGGCGGAAGAACAAACCTGAATGATCGCCGCCAGAGCAACATTCCATGCGAGGGCTGCAACTCTCGGTACGATCTAACGATCACAAGCGGCACAAAAGCATTCCCACAGGTGAGCCTGCGCTAAGGTCTACGCCTCAAAAGTGTTCTGCAGAGTTCCCTCGCCTGACGTAGCGCGGATCCCCGCTGTGAAGCACAACTTTCCAGTAATAACAAGTCACACACTCTCAGATTACTCTCTGCCTGTTGTGATGCCGACCAACTGGGAGGCGGCGGAACGGGAAGAACTGGACTTCACGTGGGCAGGTTCTCTTCCCTCCTCGAGGTTTCTTTGCAACTGACAAAGTAAAATGGTGACGAGCCGAACTAAAAAAAAAAATATTGGCTGCCATCTTTGATTTATCGGATGATTCTGAATGACTATTTTATTATATTTAATGCCGATTGAAGGAGCCGTATGTAATAATCTGGCCAGATTGAGGTTGCCAGATACGCAGACCAATCCAGCTCCATCCACTGGGCCACTCCATGAACTTCAAACTGCCACTGCCTCTTACTAGGGCAGGGGTCGGCAACCCAAAACGTTGAAAGAGTCGTATTGGACCAAAAATACCAAAAAACTAATCTGTCTGGAGCCGCAAAAAATGAAAAGCTGTATATAAGTCTTATAATGAAGGCAACACATGACGTAAGTGTCTATATTAGCCTACTATCAAAATGACTTTAAAAGTCTTATATAAGTGTTATAATGAAGACAACACATGATGTAAGTGTCTATATTAGCCTACTATCAAAATGACTTTAAAAGTCTTATATAAGTGTTATAATGAAGACAACACATGATGTAAGTGTCTATATTAGCCTACTATCAAAATGACTTTAAAGTCTTATATAAGTGTTATAATGAAGACAACACATGATGTAAGTGTCTATATTAGCCTACTATCAAAATGACTTTAAAGTCTTATATAAGTGTTATAATGAAGACAACACATGATGTAAGTGTCTATATTAGCTATATTAGCCTACTATCAAAATGACTTTAAAGGTCTTATATAAGTGTTATAATGAAGACAACACATGATGTAAGTGTCTATATTAGCCTACTATCAAAAGGACTTTAAAGTCTTATATAAGTGTTATAATGAAGACAACACATGATGTAAGTGTCTATATTAGCCTACTATCAAAATGACTTTAAAGTCTTATATAAGTGTTATAATGAAGACAACACATGATGTAAGTGTCTATATTAGCTATATTAGCCTACTATCAAAATGACTTTAAAGGTCTTATATAAGTGTTATAATGAAGACAACACATGATGTAAGTGTCTATATTAGCCTACTATCAAAAGGACTTTAAAAGTCTTATATAAGTGTTATAATGAAGACAACACATGATGTAAGTGTCTATATTAGCTATATTAGCCTACTATTAAAATGACTGTGTGTCGCAGGCTGACGCAAACCTTCATTGACAGAAATTTTGAAATGTAATATTTATTTTACACATTTTTAAAACATTGGAAAACATTAGTAAAACTTCTCAGTAGGTCTGTGGGTAGTAGGTTATGTGGTATTTATTGCTCGTTTGTTTTTGTTTTGTTTTACTTTTGTAGCTGTATGTCGAAATGGCGTCGCTGAAGTGGCAGCTCTGCACTCTTCTAATGTCACTTGTGTTCGTTGACGTTTCCTTCTGGTTGTCACGTTTTCCATCATACTTTTTGTGGACCTTTTGCACCTGCAACCACGTAGTCTCCCCATTGTGGGATTTAAAAAAAAGCCTATCCTAGTCCTGTCCAATCTTTTAAAGTAGCAGTGGAGTGGAAAAACAAGTTGACTTTATAGGCTTATTTGTGTTTCATTGTATCAGTGCACCTTATCCAGTTGTACTTACAACCTGCAAAGTAGGAAAAACACCACTTCAACATCACAAAATGCCACAAATTCAATCAGACATTTTGAATATATTACATAATAATTTCCACAGATTGACGTCACTGCAGTAACGCGTCTGCACTCTGACCACATTATTAGGTCAGTCATACTGGAAATACGCAAACATTGGAAATACATGTGCTGTTTATCATTCACAATCTCTATATAACACATGAACACATACATGTTTCTTTTTTTATGCATTCCAAGTGGTAAATAAATAAACACATAACAAGTCTGCTAAAAAATGTAGTCAATGGGGGCTCTGCTCTCTATTTCGCCCACAAAACCCTCTAAATAACCACTCAAAACCCGCAAACAATACTCTCTTTACATCTCGTGACCTGATTACTAACAAAACAATAATGAATGTTGTTCTTATAATAATTAATGTTGTTCTTTTTTTATGCATTCCAAGTGGTAAATAAATAAACACATAACAAGTCTGCTAAAAATGTAGTCAATGGGGGATCTGCTCTCTATTTCGCCCACAAAACCCTCTAAATAACCACTCAAAACCCACAAACAATACTCTCCTTACATCTCGTGACCTGATTACTAACAAAACAATAATGAATGTTGTTATTATAAGCGCTAAGGCAGACAAACTATTTTTAGCGGCACAACTAAGTAGCCCTCTGCTCCTTTATTGTGAGCCGACATCACGTCTCGGCTCGTCAAAGTTATTCTAGATTATGAATCATGCCTCTCATCTGGATATTAGGAGGATTTAGCCATTAATCTAGAACAGGGGTCACCAACGCGGTGCCCGCGGGCACCAGGTAGCCCGTAAGGACCAGATGAGTAGCCCGCTGGCCTGTTCTAAAAATAGCTCAAATAGCAGCACTTACCAGTGAGCTGCCTCTATTTTTTTTAAAATGGTATTTATTTACTAGCAAGCTGGTCTCGCTTTGCTCGACATTTTTAATTCTAAGAGAGACAAAACTCAAATAGAATTTGAAAATCCAAGAAAATATTTTAAAGACTTGGTCTTCACTTGTTTAAATAAATTCATAATTTTTTTTACTTTGCTTCTTATAACTTTCTGAAAGACAATTTTAGAGAAAAAATACAACCTTAAAAATGATTTTAGGATTTTTGAACACATATACCTTTTTACCTTTTAAATTCCTTCCTCTTCTTTCCTGACAATTGAAATCAATGTTCAAGTACATTTATTTTTTTTATTGTAAAGAATAATAAATACATTTTAATTTAATTCTTCATTTTAGCTTCTGTTTTTTCGACGAAGAATATTTGTGAAATATTTCTTCAAACTTATTATGATTAAAATTCAAAAAAATTATTCTGGCAAATCTAGAAAATCTGTAGAATCAAATTTAAATCTTATTTCAAAGTCTTTTGAATTTATTTTAAAATGTTTGTTCTGGAAAATCTAGAAGAAATAATGATTTGTCTTTGTTAGAAATATAGTTTGGTCCAATTTGTTATATATTCTAACAAAGTGCAGATTGGATTTTAACCTATTTAAAACATGTCATCAAAATTCTAAAATTAATCTTAATCAGGAAAAATTACTAATGATGTTCCATAAATTCTTTTTTTTATTTTTTCAAAAAGATTTGAATTAGCTACTTTTTCTCTTCTTTTTTTCGGTTGAATTTTGAATTTTAAAGAGTCGAAATTGAAGATAAACTATGTTTCAAAATTTAATTGTCATTTTTACGTGTTTTCTCCTCTTTTAAACCGTTCAATTAAGTGTAAATATCATTAATTATTAATAATAACATAGAGTTAAAGGTAAATTGAGCAAATTGGCTATTTCTGGCAATTTATTTAAGTGTGTATCAAACTGGTAGCCCTTCGCATGAATCACTACCCAAGAAGTAGCTCTTGCTTTCAAAAAGGTTGGTGACCCCTGATCTAGAAATTGTTCATCTGTGACATTCAATGTATACCTGAAAATGGAGACGACACACACACAACCGAAGATTGATTCTTCATTTAAAACAGGGAGCTATGGACAGTCGTCATCAAAGTGAGAGCAGACATTGTACAGTAAGCTGTTTGTATGTTTTGTTTAGCACTTAGCAATAATGCTACATGACGCTTGGTGTTCCTCTAAAGCTGGGTCTGAAAATGTGTAGATCCTCCTTATGTTCAGGATCAACACTATCAGGTTCCCAAAGTAATCCTTGTTGGCTCTCACAAAGTCTGCTTGATTAGCATCGTTGTTGATGGAGAAGGGATCTGTGGTTCTTACCACTACGTCTGGCTTCCTGGCTCGGGAAGATTGATACTAGTTTGATCACTTTGGGAGTCTTTAGGTGTGGTAAATCAGTTATGTACGATAATAACTTGATGCTCCACTCTACTGCTACTTTGAAGAGTCAAACCTTCATGGTGTTAGGCAGCTTTTGTCACACTATGCAGTGCAAACTGGTTTATTTATCCATGTTTCACTTTCACTCTGTCAATCATGCTACAGCCATTACTGTCTTGTCAATCTTCATTTGGACAATTCTGTGTTTCCGACGTGGTGAGACCAGTTTGGAGAAGTGAGCAAAAAGTGCAAGAACCTGTGAGCCGTGACTCCGGACTCATCATTTGGGATGAATTTAGACTCCATGATCAGACAATCACCTTGCAAATACTCCTGAAGGTCTCCAGGGACACGTGGAAGATGTGATTGCTGCTTTATTGGGTGAAGAGTCCAAAACATTCACACATGTTTTCTACACCAACATTCATCTATTTATTCTTCTTCTTCTTCTCCACATTTCTATCTTCCACATGTTTCATCCCATTCAAACTCTTCCAACTTCAAACTGGTCAGCCTATTCGGGAATCGCAGGTTTTCCCTTGACAAATTCCCACATTTCCCAGAATTCCAGGTTTTTCCCATTCAAAATGAACTGGCCATTTTTCAAACTTCCACCATTCCCACATTTGTCAACCTATTCAAACCATTCCACCTTCAACATATTCCACTCGTCCTGGACATTCAAACTATCACTTTTCCAAGTTCAAAAAAATTCCAGGAATTCCCGTTTTTTCAAACCCTTTTGTCACCCTTTTTTCTGTCGACTACTCCTTCCACATTTTTCAACCGTTCCACCGTCAAAACATTCCTCTTAATCACAACAAAAAAACAAGTTATTTTTTGAACTGGAAAAATTCCCGCCTTTCCCGAAATTCCAGCAATTAAAAAACTGTTACTACTTCAACATTTGTCGACCGATTTGAAAAATTCCAACACCAACCAATTAAGCGCATTCAGGACATTTATGCTATTAATCCTTTTAAAAAAATAAATAAAACAACAACCCGCTTTTCCCAAAATTTCCAAATTTCCAGGGAGTTCCCATCGAAATGAATGGGAAATGTTTTCCAAGTTGCAGAATTCCCACATTTTTCAACAGATGCAAACCATTCCACCTTCAACATATTCCACTCATCCTGGACATTCAAACTATAATTTTTCCAAGTTAAAAAAAATTCCAGGAATTCCCATTTATTTCACCCTTTTCCCTGGCGACTACTCCTTCCACATTTTTCAACCCACTTCAACCGTTCCACCGTCAAAACATTCCTCTTAATCAGGACAAAAAGCAAAGTTGTTTTTTGAACTGTAAAAATTCCCGGCTTTCCCGAAATTCCAGCAATTCCATAATACCATTTTTCAATTAAAAAACTGTTACTACTTCAACATTTGTCGACCGATTTGAAAAATTCCAACACCAACCAATTCAACTCATTCAGGACATTTATGCTATTAATCCTTTTTAAAACAACAACCCGATTTTCCCAAAATTCCCACATTTCCAAGGAGTTCCCATTGAAATGAATAGGACCTTTTTCCAAGTTGCACAATTCCCATTTTTCAACTGCTTCAAACCATTCCACCTTCAACATATTCCACTCATCCTGGACATTCAAACTATCATTTTTCCAAGTTCCAAAAAATTCCAGGAATTCCCATTTATTTCACCCTTTTTTCTGTCGACTACTCCTTCCATATTTTTCAACCCACTTCAACTCTTCCACCATCAAAACATTCCTCTTAATCAGGACAAAAAGCAAAGTTGTTTTTTGAACTGGAAAAATTCCCAGCTTTCTCGATATTCCAGCAATTCCATGATACCATTTTTCAATGAAAAAACTGTTACTACTTCAACATTTGTCAACCGATTTGAAAAATTCCAACACCAACCATTTCAACTCATTCAGGACATTTATGCTATTAATCATTTTAACTAAAAACAACAACACGCTTTTCCTAAAATTCCAGGAAGTTCCCATTGAAATGAATGAGACATTTTTTCCAAGTTGCACAATTCCCACATTTTTCAACAGATTCAAAGCATTCCACCTTCAACATATTCCACTCATCCTGGACATTCAAACTATCATTTTTCCAAGTTAACAAAAATTCCAGGAATTCCCATTCATTTCACCTTTTTTTCTGTCGACTACTCCTTCCACATTTTTCAACCCACTTCAACTGTTCCACCATCAAAACATTCCTCTTAATCAGGACAAAAAGCAAAGTTGTTTATAAAACTGGAAAAATTCCCGCCTTTCCCGAAATTCCAGCAATTAAAAAACTGTTACTACTTCAACATTTGTCGACCGATTTGAAAAATTCCAACACCAACCAATTCAGCTCATCCAGGACATTTATGCTATTAATCCTTTTTTAAAAAAACAACCTGTTTTTCCCCAAATTTCCAGGAAGTTCCCATTGAAATGAATGGGACATTTTTTCCAAGTTGCACAATTCCCACATTTTTCAACCGATTCAAAGCATTCCACCTTCAACATATTCCACTCATCCTGGACATTCAAACTATCATTTTCCCAAGTAATCATTTTTTTCCAGGAATTCCCATTTATTTCACCCTTTTTTCTGCCGACTACACCTTCCACATTTTTCAACCGTTCCACCGTCAAAACATTCCTCTTAATCAGGACAAAAAGCAAAAGCTATTAATCCTATTAACAAAAAACAACAACACGCTTTTCCTAAATTTCCAGGAAGTTCCCATTGAAATGAATGAGACATTTTTTCCAAGTTGCACAATTCCCACATTTTTCAACAGATTCAAAGCATTCCACCTTCAACATATTCCACTCATCCTGGACATTCAAACTATCATTTTTCCAAGTTAACAAAAATTCCAGGAATTCCCATTCATTTCACCTTTTTTTCTGTCGACTACTCCTTCCACATTTTTCAACCCACTTCAACTGTTCCACCATCAAAACATTCCTCTTAATCAGGACAAAAAGCAAAGTTGTTTATAAAACTGGAAAAATTCCCGCCTTTCCCGAAATTCCAGCAATTAAAAAACTGTTACTACTTCAACATTTGTCGACCGATTTGAAAAATTCCAACACCAACCAATTCAGCTCATCCAGGACATTTATGCTATTAATCCTTTTTTTAAAAAACAACCTGTTTTTCCCCAAATTTCCAGGAAGTTCCCTTTGAAATGAATGGGACATTTTTTCCAAGTTGCACAATTCCCACATTTTTCAACCGATTCAAAGCATTCCACCTTCAACATATTCCACTCATCCTGGACATTCAAACTATCATTTTCCCAAGTAATCATTTTTTTCCAGGAATTCCCATTTATTTCACCCTTTTTTCTGCCGACTACACCTTCCACATTTTTCAACCGTTCCACCGTCAAAACATTCCTCTTAATCAGGACAAAAAGCAAAAGCTATTAATCCTATTAACAAAAAACAACAACACGCTTTTCCTAAATTTCCAGGAAGTTCCCATTGAAATGAATGAGACATTTTTTCCAAGTTACACAATTCCCACATTTTTCAACCGATTCAAACCATTCCACCTTCAACATATTCCACTCATCCTGGACATTCAAACTATCATTTTTCCAAGTTAACAAAAATTCCAGGAATTCCCATTCATTTCATCCTTTTTTCTGTCGACTACTCCTTCCACATTTTTCAACCCACTTCAACCGTTCCACCGTCAAAACATTCCTCTTAATCAGGACAAAAAGCAAAGTTGTTTTTTGAACTGGAAAAATTCCCGCCTTTCCCGAAATTCCAGCAATTAGAAAAGTGTTACTACTTCAACATTTGTCGACCGATTTGAAAAATTCCAACACCAACCAATTCAGCTCATTCAGGACATTTATGCTATTAATCCTTTATAAAAACAACACGCTTTTCCAAAATTCCCAAATTTCCAGGGAGTTCCCATTGAAATTAATGGGACATTTTTTCCAAGTTGCACAATTCCCACATTTTTCAACCGATTCAAACCATTCCACCTTCAACATATTCCACTCATCCTGGACATTCAAACTATCATTTTCCCAAGTAAACATTTTTTTTCAGGAATTCCCATTTATTTCACCCTTTTTTCTGCCGACTATTCCTTCCACATTTTTCAACCGTTCCACCGTCAAAACATTCCTCTTAATCAGGACAAAAAGCAAAAGCTACTAATCCTATTAACAAAAAACAACAACACGCTTTTCCTAAATTTCCAGGAAGTTCCCATTGAAATGAATGAGACATTTTTTCCAAGTTACACAATTCCCACATTTTTCAACAGATTCAAACCATTCCACCTTCAACATATTCCACTCATCCTGGACATTCAAACTATCATTTTTCCAAGTTAACAAAAATTCCAGAAATTCCCATTCATTTAACCCTTTTTTTCTGTCGACTACTCCTTCCACATTTTTCAACCCACTTCAACCGTTCCACCAACAAAACATTCCTCTTAATCAGGACAAAAAGCAAAGTTGTTTTTTGAACTGGAAAAATTCCCGGCTTTCCCGAAATTCCAGCAATTAAAAAACTGTTACTACTTCAACATTTCTCGACCGATTTGAAAAATTCCAACACCAACCAATTCAGCTCATTCAGGACATTTATGCTATTAATCATTTTTTTAAAACAAAAACCCCATTTTCCCAAAATTCCCAATTTTCCAAAGAGTTCCCATTGAAATGAATGAGACATTTTTCCAGGTTGCACAATTCCCACATTTTTCAACCAATTCAAAGCATTCCACCTTCAACATATTCCACTCATCCTGGACATTCAAACTAACAATTTCCTAAGTTCCAAACCAAATTCCAGTTTTCCTGGAAATTCTACCTCTTCAACATGCAAACTATTCATACATTCATACTACATTCTGTCAGCATTTCACTTCCACTTCAGCATTCACACATCATCTAGTTGTGTTCCATGTCCAAGTTTGTCCTTCATTTCTTCTTCCCCTCAATCTGCACCCACGACGTTACCTCACCACAGTGCTTGTGTGATCATGCACTGCACTTTCCACACACTCCCCTCTCATTCCCCGCTACCTGCGCTCACTTACCTGAGGACTCAGAGTGGGCGGGGCCAGGTGCTTCCTTCCTTCCTGCTGCCGGGCGGCTCTTTGCAGCGCCCGGTCGTCATGGAGATGAAGCTGGGTAGAGCGTCTCTGACCGCTATAAGACCACTAGACCAGGCCCGGAACACCAGAGAGGAAGCTGGATTTCTGTTTATGGCAGCAACACACACACACACACACACACACACACACACACACACACACACACACACACACACACACACACACGGTAGGGAACTTGTGTGAATAGGAAACTGAGATTGAGTCAGACGTGCTCACACAGAGAGAAGTAAAGTTTCAACAGAGCAGCTGAACTCTGTGCTGGGAGGAGGCTGACTTGTGTTGCTCAACTTCACACTAACATAACACAACACTTCACACTTTTACCCACTAGAAGGCGCACTTCAAATTCTTTCATTTTCTCAAAACTCCACAGTGCACCTTATAACCTGGTGTGCCTAATGTACGGAATAATTCTGGTTGTGCTTACCGACCTCAAAGCTATTTTATGTGGTACATTGTGTAATGATAAGCGTAACCAGTAGATGGCAGTCACACATAAGAGATACGTGTAGACTGCAATATGATGGCAGTCACACATAAGAGATACGTGTAGACTGCAATATGATGGCAGTCACACATAAGAGATACGTGTAGACTGCAATGTGATGGCAGTCACACATAAGAGATACGCGTAGACTGCAATATGATGGCAGTCACACATAAGAGATATATGTAGACTGCAATATGATGGCAGTCACACATAAGAGATACGTGTAGACTGCAATATGATGGCAGTCGCACATAAGGGATACGTGTAGACTGCAATATGATGGCAGTCACACATAAGAGATACGTGTAGACTGCAATATGATGGCAGTCGCACATAAGAGATACGTGTAGACTGCAATATGATGGCAGTCGCACATAAGAGATACGTGTAGACTGCAATATGATGGCAGTCGCACATAAGAGATACGTGTAGACTGCAATATGATGGCAGTCGCACATAAGAGATACGTGTAGACTGCAATATGATGGCAGCCGCACATAAGAGATACGTGTAGACGGCAATATGATGGCAGTCGCACATAAGAGATACGTGTAGACTGCAATATGATGGCAGTCGCACACAAGAGATACGTGTAGACTGCAATATGATGGCAGTCACACATAAGAGATACGTGTAGACTGCAATATGATGGCAGTCACACATAAGAGATATGTGTAGACTGCAATATGATGGCAGTCACACATAAGAGATACGTGTAGACTGCAATATGATGGCAGTCACACATAAGAGATACGTGTAGACTGCAATATGATGGCAGTCACACATAAGGGATACGTGTAGACAGCAATATGATGGCAGGGGCACATAAGAGATACGTGTAGACTGCAATATGATGGAAAATACGGTACCCAAAAATGAAAAAAATCTGCTATGTGGTGATGATTGACAAGAAGAAGAGAAGAACTCTACCTTGCTGTGTTCTTATTTGGTGCTGAGCAATGAGGAAAGAATCCTGTCTGATATCCTGTGGAGAGACACTATGTGTGGAGACACTATGTTGCCACCTAGTGGTGAGGAGGACAAACACACTGGGTCACATTAGCAGACTTTTGTGTAAACACACCTCGCTTAAAAGAAGGATGATGGCAAAACAAACGCAGACACAGCACACACACACACACACACACACACGCACACACACAGCACACACACACACACGCACACACACACACACACACACGCACAGAAGTTGTGCAGCCAAACAGTGCTAGAGTGTGTGTCAGTGCGTCCCCGAGGCGCCACAAAGGATGAACGTGAGACCTGAGACACCAGAAGTGAAATAAAAGTTGTCATGCAAGTAGAAAATGTTGCAATATTGAAAGTAAGAAAACTACCAAGCAAGCAGTTTTTACTTTCAAATTGTCAACGCTCAAAAAAATTAAATATATTAAGGCTCCAATTACTTCACATCAAATATTACACTTTGAAATATTGCATATTTGGTGTTTATGCAATATTTATGATTTATGATTCATTCTTAGGTAAAAAAAACTATATATTTTGATAAATTATTTATTATTAACACTTTTAAGAGTGTGGCCCTTTTTGGATCCCTGACACCTTTAGTCTGTTTTTATGTTAAAGTGTCATAGTTCAAACACAATCATGATTCAAAGCTCCAATTACTTCATATTAAATATTACACTTTCAACATTTTGGGGGTGAAAAGTATGCATATTTTGTAGAGATGTCCGATAATATCGGCCTGACGATATTATCAGCCGATATATGCATTAAAATGTAATATCGGAAATGATCGGTATCGGTTTTTTTATTATCGGTATCGTTTTTTGTTTTTTTAAAATTAAATCAACATAAAAAACACAAGATACACTTACAATTAGTGCACCAACCCAAAAAACCTCCCTCCCCCATTTCTTTCTGTTATCAATATTCTGGTTCCTATCTAATAATAGAAAAGCGCGATATAAAATCTAATCCATTATTATTATTACATTATATATCAATATATATCAATACAGTCTGCAAGGGATACAGTCCGTAAGCACACATGATTGTGCGTGCTGCTGCTCCACTAATAGTACTAACCTTTAACACTTAATTTTACTCATTTTCATTCATTACTAGTTTCTATGTAACTGTTTTTATATTGTTTTACTTTCTTTTTTATTCAAGAAAATGTTTTTAATTTATTTATCTTATTTTACTAATTTTTTTAAAAAGTACCTTATCTTCACCATACCTGGTTGTCCAAATTAGGCATAATAATGTGTTAATTCCACGACTGCATATGTCGGTTGATATCGGTATCGGTTGATATCGGTATCGGTAATTAAAGAGTTGGACAATATCGGAATATCGGATATCGGCAAAAAGCCATTATCGGACATCCCTAATATTTTGTGTGTATGCAATATCAATAAAACAAGGGCAAAAAAAGACAAATATAAAAAATGATAATCGTGGGATGAATCTAAAGTTAATATACAGATTTAAGCTTTGAAAGTAGAAAAATATACATTTTGAATATGATTTTTTTTTTTTTAATTGACAATGACTCTTTTAGATCTGTGAGACCTTCAGTGTTTCCTCTCAAGGCTCCAATTAGCTCACATCAAATATTACATTTTTTGGTGGTGAAAAATTTTGTATATTTATTTTTTTTTCCCCATAAAAGACAAGCTTTTCTTTGACAATAACACGCATAAAACACAAGAAAATGTTGAACTTTATGTCAACAGATTAGTGTTGTCCCGGTACCGGTACCAAAATATATTTTGATACTTTTCTAAATAAAGGGGACCACAAAAAAATGTCATTATTGTCTTTATTAGAACAAAAAATGTTAGTGTACATGAAACATATGTTTATTATTGTCATTTAGTCCTTAAATAAAATAGTCAACATACTAGACAACTTGTCTTTTAGTAGTAAGTAAACAAACAAAGACTCCTAATTAATCTATGCAGTAACATATTCTGTCATTTATACACCTATTATTTTCTACACATTATGAGGGACAAACTGTAAAAAATGATTATTAATCCACTTGTTCATTTACTGTTAATATCTGCTTATTTTGTGTTTGAACATGTTCTATCTACACTTCTGTTCAAATGTAATAATCACTTATTCTTCTCTACTTGACATTAGTTTTGGATGATACCACACATTTGGGTATGGATCCGATACCAAGTAGTTACAGGATCATACATTGGTCATATTCAAAGTCCTCATGTGTCCAGGGACGTATTTACTGACTTTATAAACATAATGTGAATTAAAACGAAAGAAGATGTTGTGATGCCAAAAAATATTGACGTAATCATAGTAGTATCGACTAGATACACTATTGTACTTGGTATCATTACAGTGGATGTCAGGTGTAGATCCACCCATGGCGTTCGTTTACATTGTGACGGCGGTGAGCTATTGTATCCTCCTATGGTGTGTAGTGAAGCATGTTTAGCTATTCCTCGTCATCCAGTGATAATGCTACTTGTAAGAAACGTACTTTATTTGTCGCCATGGAGATGAAGATTAGTGATTTAGAAGTAGCTAAAACACTGCTAGCCATGTCTTAAAGCACCTCTTCCTGAGGGTGTTTCAGTGGGATAAGAGGGCGGGGGGGCGGGGGGGGGGGGGGTAGACTGGTACTTTTTAGAGGCGGTATAGTACTGAATATGATTCATCAGTATTACGGTACTATACTAGTACTGGTATACAGTACTTGATACACACTTAAATAAATTGCCAGAAATAGCCAATTTGCTCAATTTACCTTTAACTCTATGTTATTATTAATAATAATAAATATTTACACTTAATTAAAAGGTTTAAAAGAGTAGAAAACACCAAAAAAATGACAGTTAAATTTTGAAACATAGTTTATCTTCAATTTCGACACTTTAAAATTCAAAATTCAACCGAAAAAAAGAAGAGAAAAACTAGCTAATTCGAATCTTTTTCAAAAAATAAAAATAATAATTTATGGAACATCATTAGTAATTTTTCCTGATTAAGATTAATTTTAGAATTTTGATGACATGTTTTAAATAGGTTAAAATCCAATCTGCACTTTGTTAGAATATATAACAAATTGGACCAAGCTATATTTCTAACAAAGACAAATCATTATTTCTTCTAGATTTTCCAGAACAAAAATTTGAAAATAAATTCAAAAGACTTTGAAATAAGATTTAAATTTGATTCTACAGATTTTTGTAGATTTGCCAGGATAATTTGTTTGAATTTTAATCATAATAAGTTTGAAGAAATATTTCACAAAAATTCTTTGTCGAAAAAAACAGAAGCTAAAATGAAGAATTAACTTAAAATGTATTTATTATTCTTTACAATAAAAAAAATAAATTTACTTGAACATTGATTTAAATTGTCAGGAAAGAAGAGGAAGGAATTTAAAAGGTAAAAAGGTATATGTGTTTAAAAATCCTAAAATCATTTTTAAGGTTGTATTTTTTCTCTAAAATTGTCTTTCTGAAAGTTATAAAAAGCAAAGTAAAAAAATGTATGAATTTATTTAAACAATTGAAGACCAAGTCTTTAAAATATTTTTTTGGATTTTCAAATTCTATTTGAGTTTTGTCTCTATAGAATTAAAAATGTCGAGCAAAGCGAGACCAGCTTGCTAGTAAATAAATACAATTTAAAAAATAGAGGCAGCTCACTGGTAAGTGCTGCTATTTGAGCTATTTTTAGAACAGGCCATGCAGTGGGCTACTCATCTGGTCCTTACGGGCTACCTGGTGCCCGCGGGCACCGCGTTGGTGACCCCTGGTATATACAGTAGATGTGGTTTTCATTGAGGGCTGCTCGTAACAGTGAATATTTATGAATATTCATCAATAAAGATGTGCCTAATGAAATGACATCATTGCCTATGCATTTATTTTTATATATGACGGGGACACCAGGTCTGGCTGACATGACGGGGACACCAGGTCTCTTTGGGGATGAAACATGCTTTCATTTGTCAGTGGAAACACTTTGAAGACGAGGCATTGAAGGTGAAAGCACCAAGAAGAGATAACAACGTCTTAGTCGCTACTTTTACACACAAGCACCAACGCTACTCTAACTGGAAAGTCAAGTGAAGGGCACTGCTGTGTGTGTGTGTGTGTGTGTGTGTGTGTGTGTGTGTGTGTGTCTCTGTGTGTGTGTGTGTGTGTGTGTGTGTGTCTCTGTGTGTGTGTGTCTCTGTGTGTGTGTGTGTGTGTGTCTGTGTGTGTGTGTGTGTGTGTGTGTCTCTTGTGTGTGTGTGTGTGTGTGTGTGTGTGTGTGTGTGTGTGTGTGTGTGTGTGTGTGTGTGTGTGTCTGTGTGTGTGTGTGTGTGTGTGTATTTCTCCCCTTCTTGAGACATGAAGAAGGAAAAGTATCTTAGTGTGTGTAAGAAATTGAAATGCGCCCCCTTTGGCCAAAATGAGATAGAACATTATTGATTCCTTCAGGAGAGTTCCCTCAGGAAAATTTTAGTTTTAATTAATTATTATAATATAATAATTAATTAATTATTTTATCAATTAAAATTAATTTAAAAAATAAATATTTATGTATATAGAAACATACTGTAATAATTTGAAGTAAATCATGAAGATTAAAAACCAATTACAAACAAAATTTAACAACAACTTTTTCTCACAACGTGTTGACTTTTTTCCTTATAAAATTGGGAACAATTTCTCATATTCTTTCTGTTTTGGAAACATTGCAATATTTTCTCATACAATTCTGACTTTTTTTAATGCAAAATGGTGACATTTGTCCAATAGAATTCGGACTTTTATCACAATATTCCCAATTTTTTTTGTCGTTCTTGTAAAATAGTGACATTTTTGGAGTAAAATGACGACTTTTGTCATCATTTTTTGCCAAGTAAAATTTTGATTATTATTATAATATTGCCAAATGTTAGTTTTCTTATAAAATTGTGACTTTTGTCGCGTAAAATGACGACTCTTTTCAGAAAATTGCCGAAATGTTAAGCTTTTCTTGTAAAATTGGAACAGTTATTGAGTAAAATTCCAACTTTTATCATAATATTGCACAAATGTTCAGTTTTTCTTGTAACATTTTGACTCGCGTTGAGTAAAATGACAACTTTTATTATAATACTGCCAACATTCTAAGTTTTTCTTGTGAAATTGTGACCTTTTTCTTGTGAAATTCCAACTCATTTTTCACAACAAGCTTTTTTATATGTGCATAGTATGTATATATTATTAATGTTGTAAATACACTTCTTTATATATCTAGAAAGGCTGGTCCTAAAGAGGGAGGCTTTTTTATCACGTCTCAAGAAGGTAACAAATACAAGAATGCGTGTGTGTGTGTGTGTGTGTGTGTGTGTGTGTGTGTGTGTGTGTGTGTGTGTGTGCTTGTATTTCTCCCCTTCTTGAGACATGAAGAAGGAAAAGTATCTTAGTGTGTGTAAGAAATTGAAATGCGCCCCCTTTGGCCAAAATGAGATGTATAGATAGTACTTTATTGATTCCTTCAGGAGAGTTCCCTCAGGAAAATTTAAATTAATTTTGTTTTAGTTTGAATTAATTATTATAATATAATAATTAATTAATTATTTTATTAATTAAAATTAATTTAAAAATAAATATATATGTATATAGAAACATACTGTAATAATTTGAAGTAAATCATTAAGATTAAAAACCAATTACAAACAACTTTTTCTCACAACGTGTTGACTTTTTTTCTTATAAAATTGGGAACAATTTCTCATATTCTTTCTGTTTTGGAAACATTGCAATATTTTCTCGTACAATTCTGACTTTTTTTAATGCAAAATGGTGACATTTGTCCAATAAAATTCGGACTTTTATCACAATATTCCCTTTTTTTTTTTGTCGTTCTTGTAAAATAGTGACATTTTTGGAGTAATATGATGACTTTTGTCATCATTTTGCCAAGTAAAATTTTGATTATTATTATAATATTGCCAAATGTTAGTTTTCTTATAAAATTGTGACTTTTGTCGCGTAAAATGACGACTCTTTTCAGAAAATTGCCGAAATGTTAAGCTTTTCTTGTACAATTGGAACAGTTATTGAGTAAAATGACAACTTTTATCATAATATTGCACAAATGTTCAGTTTCTATTGTAACATTTTGACTTGTGTTGAGTAAAATGACAACTTTTATTATAATACTACCAACATTCTAAGTTGTACTTGTGAAATTGTGACCTTTTTCTTGTGAAATTCCAACTCATTTTTCACAACAAGCTTTTTTATATGTGCATAGTATGTATATATTATTAATGTTGTAAATACACTTCTTTATATATCTAGAAAGGCTGGTCCTAAAGAGGGAGGCTTTTTTATCACGTCTCAAGAAGGTAACAAATACAAGAATGTGTGTGTGTGTGCGTGTGTGTGCGTGTGTGTGTGTGTGTGTTCTTGTTTTTCTTGAGACATGAAGAAGGAAAAGTATCGTAGTGTGTGTAAGAAATTGAAATGCGCCCCCTGTGGCCAAAATGAGATAGTACTTTATTGATTCCTTCAGGAGAGTTCCCTCAGGAAAATGTTAGTTTTAATTAATTATTATAATATAATAATTAATTAATTATTTTATTAATTAAAATTAATTAAAAAATACATATATATGTATATAGAAACACACTGTAATAATTTGAATTACAATTACAAACAAAATTTAACAACAACTTTTTCTCACAACGTGTTGACTTTTTTCCTTATAAATTTGGGAACAATTTCTCATATTCTTTCTGTTTTTGAAACATTGCAATATTTTCTCATAAAATTCTGGCTTTTTTAATGCAAAATGGTGACATTTGTCCAATAAAATTCTGACTTTTATCACAATATTCCCAATTTTTTTGTCGTTCTTGTAAAATAGTGACATTTTTGGAGTAAAATGATGACTTTTGTCATCATTTTTTGCCAAGTAAAATTTTGATTATTATTATAATATTGCCAAATGTTAGTTTTCTTATAAAATTGTGACTTTTGTCGCGTAAAATGACGACGCTTTTCATACAATTGCTCAAATGTTAAGCTTTCCTTGTACAATTGGAACAGTTATTGAGTAAAATTCCAACTTTTATCATAATATTGCACAAATGTTCAGTTTTTATTGTAACATTTTGACTTGTGTTGAGCAAAATGACAACTTTTATTATAATACTACCAACATTCTAAGTTGTACTTGTGAAATTGTGACCTTTTTCTTGTGAAATTCCAACTCATTTTTCACAACAAGCTTTTTTATATGTGCATAGTATGTATATATTATTAATGTTGTAAATACACTTCTTTATATATCTAGAAAGGCTGGTCCTAAAGAGGGAGGCTTTTTTCTCAGGTCTCAAGAAGGTAACAAATACAAGAATGTGTGTGTGTGTGTGTGTGTGTGTGTGTGTGTGTGTGTGTGTGTGTGTGTGTGTGTGTGTGTGTGTGTGTGTGTGTGTGTGTGTGTGTGTGTGTGTGTGTGTGTGTGTGTGTGTGTGTGTGTGTGTTAGTATGGCATCTTTGGTAGATTATAATTGGCGTTTGATGAGTGACGGATCAAATCCAAGTTGATTATCATGCTAACACACACACACACACACACACACACACACACACACACACACACACACACACACACACACACTTGAGGTTTGTCCTTCTGGTAAAAAGCAGAAAGGTTTCAGTTTCACATTGACCTTGTAGAAAGACTTGAAGAGGAACTGAGCCTTTGTTTCCCTTCACAATCCTCACGTAAGACGAGAACATGTTTTTATATTTGTAGGCATTCTAAATCATCAAATATGGCAAGTGTGAGGTGGCTAGCGACGCAGCTAATGTGAGTACGCCCATAAACCTTTTAAAATATTGAAAAAGTGCCAACAACACTCCATTTACATTTAGCGATATCGTTATTACAAGCGCTAACGCAGACTAACTATTTTGTTGTGATCACAGAGCTAACTAGCTTATGCTGCTATATTGACATGTTGAGCTGCTGCATGGCCTCGGAGTTGGTGAAAGTGAATACTAGATGATAAATCATGTCTCTCACCTGGATAGTAGAAGGTTGTGGACATAAACCCACAAGTTGGTCAACTTTGACATCCAATTTAGACCCGGAGATGGCGAGAAAGACACAAAAAGACGATAGTTTGCAGCACTTAGGTTTTTTTTTTAACTCTTCAGGAGGAATATGATTAATTTTTCCTCCAAACGGGAAGATATAAACATCCCAGTGAGAGCAGACATTGTACAGTAAGTGATTGTTTTGATATGTTCATAGTTTGTATATTTTGTTTAGCACTTAGCAATACTGCTACATGATGCTTAGTGATTCACTAAAGCTGCATCTGTTTAGCATAAAACTTGTAGGTCATCCTCCTTATATTCAGCCTCAAAAATAGAAGTTTCTGGATCATCATTTGTCCCAAAGTAGTCTTTGTTGTCTCTCATCAAGTCTGTCATGATTAGTAGTCTTGTTCTTCTTCCTGTTGAAAGGAATGTAAACGTTGTTATATGTCTGTGAAATTATTACATATGATTAAAATTATCAAAATATGTAAATATTACATGTTATTATGAATGTTATTATATATAAGTATTTATGATTGTGATGTATATATTACATGTTATTATGAATGTTACTACATGACATATATACTTACATCATGTGTATATTACATGTTATTATGAATGTTACTACATGACATATATACTTACATCATGTATATATTACATGTTATTATGAATGTTACTACATGACATATATACTTACATCATGTATATATTACATGTTATTATGAATGTTACTACATGACATATATACTTACATCATGTATATATTACATGTTATTATGAATGTTACTATATGACATATATACTTACATCATGTATATATTACATGTTATTATGAATGTTACTACATGACATATATACTTACATCATGTATATATTACATGTTATTATGAATGTTACTACATGACATATATACTTACATCATGTATATATTACATGTTATTATGAATGTTACTACATGACATATATACTTACATCATGTATATATTACATGTTATTATGAATGTTACTAGATACTACATATGTACTTACATCATGTATATATTACATGTTATTATGAATGTTACTACATGACATATATACTTACATCATGTATATATTACATGTTATTATGAATGTTACTACATGACATATACTTACATCATGTATATATTACATGTTATTATGAATGTTACTACATGACATATATACTTACATCATGTATATATTACATGTTATTATGAATGTTACTACATGACATATATACTTACATCATGTATATATTACATGTTATTATGAATGTTACTACATGACATATATACTTACATCATGTATATATTACATGTTATTATGAATGTTACTACATGACATATATACTTACATCATGTATATATGACATGTTATTATGAATGTTACTACATGACATATATACTTACATCATGTATATATTACATGTTATTATGAATGTTACTACATGACATATATACTTACATCATGTATATATTACATGTTATTATGAATGTTACTACATGACATATATACTTACATCATGTATATATTACATATTATGAATGTTACTACATATATACTTATAGAAAACGATGACGGAGGCTTTTGGATGTTCTTAGAGTGCTTTATCGGCGGAATAGAGCAAATCGCATTAGCTGACTTTTGCTAGTGTTTGTTTACAATTTAGAATGCATCAGAAAAGAAACGTCTGACAGCCACCAGCAGCACATTTCTTATGTCCAATAGTGAAATGTTGACAGAAAAAGGCCACTAGTGGCCTAGAGTCACTAAGTAAGAGCTATAAAGAGAGTTAAGGTGTGTGAGGTTGTTGTAGAAGCAAAGTGAAAGAAGTATTATGCAGCTTCCTCTAAAGATTAGACCTTTATTGAGAAATTCCTGGTCGGCTTACGGCCGCGCGACCCTCCGCCTCCGACAGGGCCGATTATTGAATATGGTGTTACACACACACACACACACACACACACACACACACACACACACACACACACACACACACACACACACACACAGACACACACACACACACACACACACACACACACACAAAGCAAGCGGGGTCCTGTTGTGAGGCGACACTGATGACGCGTGTTGGAGGGGATAATCTCTCCAGCTGGACTCCCTCCCGTGGTCCAGTGAGGCTCATTTAGAACAAAACCACTCCATGTTTCTTCCCCCCAACAAATTAATTCCTCTTTCAAACAAGAAACTATTTTAAAAGTACAAACTATTGTACGTTTACAAAGTGTAGCGCGGCCTGAGGGGGTTCTTAGGATTTGGGAGGGCATCACCACTCTCGGTGTGTGAGGTCACACACACACACACACACACACACACACACACACACACACACACACACACACACACACACACACACACACACACACACACACACACACACACGAGGAGAAGTAGCGCCCTCTGTTGGTGTTGGGGGGGAAATAGATTTTTAATAGGCCGCACTTATAGAACTGGAATTCTGACTAACTAACTAACTAACCCACAATCTGTGTACGCACAAATATATCAACAGTTTTAAATCAACAAAGATAGCAACAGTTTTAAATCAACAAAAATATCAACAGTTTTAAATCAACAAATATATCAACAGTTTTAAATCAACATATATTTTAACAGTTTTAAATCAACAAACATATCAACAGTTTTAAATCAACAAAGATATCAACAGTTTTAAATCAACAAAGATATCAACAGTTTTAAATCAACAAATATATCAACAGTTTTGAATCAACAAAGATATCAACAGTTTTAAATCAACAAATATATCAACAGTTTTAAATCAACAAAGATATCAACAGTTTTAAATCAACAAATATATCAACAGTTTTAAATCAACAAAGATATCAACAGTTTTAAATCAACAAAGATATCAACAGTTTTAAATCAACAAAGATATCAAGAGTTTTAAATCAACAAATATATCAACAGTTTTAAATCAACAAAGATATCAACAGTTTTAAATCAACAAAGATATCAACAGTTTTAAATCGACAAAGATATCAACAGTTTTAAATCAACAAAGATATCAACCGTTTTAAATCAACAAATATATCAACAGTTTTAAATCAACAAATATATCAACAGTTTTAAATCAACAAATATATCAACAGTTTTAAATCAACAAATATATCAACAGTTTTAAATCAACAAATATATCAACAGTTTTAAATCAACAAATATATCAACAGTTTTAATTCAACAAAGATATCAACAGTTTTAAATTAACAAAGATATCAACAGTTTTAAATCAACAAAGATGTCAACAGTTTTAAATCAAAAATATATCAACATTTTTAAATCAACAAATATATCAACAGTTTTAAATAAAAAAAAATATATCAACAGTTTTAAATCAACATATATTTTAACAGTTTTAAATCAACAAAGATATCAACAGTTTTAAATCAACAAATATATCAACAGTTTTAAATAAAAAAATATATATCAACAGTTTTAAATCAACATATATTTTAACAGTTTTAAATCAACAAATATATCAACAGTTTTAAATCAACAAATATACCAACAGTTTTAAATCAACAAATGTATCAACAGTTTTAAATCAACAAAGATATCAACAGTTTTATATCAACAAATATATCAACAGTTTTAAATCAACAAAGATATCAACAGTTTTAAATCAACAAATATATCAACAGTTTTAAATCAACAAAGATATCAACAGTTTTAAATCAACAAATATATCAACAGTTTTAAATCAACAAATATATCAACAGTTTTAAATCAACAAATGTATCAACAGTTTTCAATCAACAAAGATATCAACAGTTTTAAATCAACAAATATATCAACAGTTTTAAATCAACAAATATATCAACAGTTTTAAATCAACAAATATATCAACAGTTTTAAATCAACAAATAAATCAACAGTTTTAAATCAACAAATATATCAACCGTTTTAAATCAACAAATATAGCAACAGTTTTAAATCAACAAATATATCAACAGTTTTAAATCAACAAAGATATCAACAGTTTTAAATCAACAAATATATCAACAGTTTTAAATCAACAAAGATATCAACAGTTTTAAATCAACAAATATATCAACAGTTTTAAATCAACAAAGATATCAACAGTTTTAAATCAACAAAGATATCAACAGTTTTATATCAACAAATATATCAACAGTTTTAAATCAACAAATATATCAACAGTTTTAAATCAACAAATATATCAACAGTTTTAAATAATCAAATATATCAACAGTTTTAAATCAACAAATATATCAACAGTTTTAAATCAACAAAGATATCAACAGTTTTAAATCAAAAAAGATATCAACAGTTTTAAATCAACAAAGATATCAACAGTTTTAAATCAACAAAGATATCAACAGTTTTAAATCAACAAATATATCAACAGTTTTAAATCAACAAAGATATCAACAGTTTTAAATCAACAAATATATCAACAGTTTTAAATCAACAAAGATATCAACAGTTTTAAATCAACAAATATATCAACAGTTTTAAATCAAAAAAATATATAAACAGTTTTAAATCAACAAATATATCAACAGTTTTAAATCAAAAAAATATATCAACAGTTTTAAATCAACAAATATATCAACAGTTTTAAATCAACAAATATATCAACAGTTTTAAATCAACAAAGATATCAACAGTTTTAAATAAACAAATATGTCAAAAGTTTTAAATCAACAAATATATCAACAGTTTTGAATCAACAAATATATCAACCGTTTTAAATCAACAAATATAGCAACAGTTTTAAATCAACAAAGATATCAACAGTTTTAAATCAACAAATATATCAACAGTTTTAAATCAACAAATATATCAACAGTTTTAAATCAAAAAAATATATCAACAGTTTTAAATCAACAAATATATCAACAGTTTTAAATTAACAAATATATCAACAGTTTTAAATCAACAAAGATATCAACAGTTTTAAATCAACAAAGATATCAACAGTTTTGAATCAACAAATATATCAACAGTTTTAAATCAACAAATATATCAACAGTTTTAAATAAAAAAATATATATCAACAGTTTTAAATCAACATATATTTTAACAGTTTTAAATCAACAAATATATCAACAGTTTTAAATCAACAAATATACCAACAGTTTTAAATCAACAAATGTATCAACAGTTTTAAATCAACAAAGATATCAACAGTTTTATATCAACAAATATATCAACAGTTTTAAATCAACAAAGATATCAACAGTTTTAAATCAACAAATATATCAACAGTTTTAAATCAACAAAGATATCAACAGTTTTAAATCAACAAATATATCAACAGTTTTAAATCAACAAATATATCAACAGTTTTAAATCAACAAATGTATCAACAGTTTTCAATCAACAAAGATATCAACAGTTTTAAATCAACAAATATATCAACAGTTTTAAATCAACAAATATATCAACAGTTTTAAATCAACAAATATATCAACAGTTTTAAATCAACAAATAAATCAACAGTTTTAAATCAACAAATATATCAACCGTTTTAAATCAACAAATATAGCAACAGTTTTAAATCAACAAATATATCAACAGTTTTAAATCAACAAAGATATCAACAGTTTTAAATCAACAAATATATCAACAGTTTTAAATCAACAAAGATATCAACAGTTTTAAATCAACAAATATATCAACAGTTTTAAATCAACAAAGATATCAACAGTTTTAAATCAACAAAGATATCAACAGTTTTATATCAACAAATATATCAACAGTTTTAAATCAACAAATATATCAACAGTTTTAAATCAACAAATATATCAACAGTTTTAAATAATCAAATATATCAACAGTTTTAAATCAACAAATATATCAACAGTTTTAAATCAACAAAGATATCAACAGTTTTAAATCAAAAAAGATATCAACAGTTTTAAATCAACAAAGATATCAACAGTTTTAAATCAACAAAGATATCAACAGTTTTAAATCAACAAATATATCAACAGTTTTAAATCAACAAAGATATCAACAGTTTTAAATCAACAAATATATCAACAGTTTTAAATCAACAAAGATATCAACAGTTTTAAATCAACAAATATATCAACAGTTTTAAATCAAAAAAATATATAAACAGTTTTAAATCAACAAATATATCAACAGTTTTAAATCAAAAAAATATATCAACAGTTTTAAATCAACAAATATATCAACAGTTTTAAATCAACAAATATATCAACAGTTTTAAATCAACAAAGATATCAACAGTTTTAAATAAACAAATATGTCAAAAGTTTTAAATCAACAAATATATCAACAGTTTTGAATCAACAAATATATCAACCGTTTTAAATCAACAAATATAGCAACAGTTTTAAATCAACAAAGATATCAACAGTTTTAAATCAACAAATATATCAACAGTTTTAAATCAACAAATATATCAACAGTTTTAAATCAAAAAAATATATCAACAGTTTTAAATCAACAAATATATCAACAGTTTTAAATTAACAAATATATCAACAGTTTTAAATCAACAAAGATATCAACAGTTTTAAATCAACAAAGATATCAACAGTTTTAAATCAACAAATATATCAACAGTTTTAAATCAACAAATATATCAACAGTTTTAAATCAACAAAGATATCAACAGTTTTAAATCAACAAATATATCAACAGTTTTAAATCAACAAATATATCAACAGTTTTAAATCAACAAATATATCAACAGTTTTAAATCAACATATATTTTAACAGTTTTAAATCAACATATATTTTAACAGTTTTAAATCAACAAAGATATCAACAGTTTTAAATCAACAAAGATATCAACAGTTTTAAATCAACAAATATATCAACAGTTTTCCATCAACAAAGATATCAACACTTTTAAATCAACAAAGATATCAACAGTTTTAAATCAACAAAGATATCAACAGTTTTAAATCAACAAATATATCAGTTTTAAATCAACATATATTTTAACAGTTTTAAATCAACAAATATATCAACAGTTTTAAATCAACAAATATATCAACAGTTTTAAATCAACATATATTTTAACAGTTTTAAATCAACAAAGATATCAACAGTTTTAAATCAACAAAGATATCAACAGTTTTAAATCAACAAATATATCAACAGTTTTAAATCAACAAAGATATCAACAGTTTTAAATCAACAAATATATCAACAGTTTTAAATCAAAAAAATATATCAACAGTTTTAAATCAACAAAGATATCAACAGTTTTAAATCAACAAAGATATCAACAGTTTTAAATCAACAAATATATCAACAGTTTTAAATCAACAAAGATATCAACAGTTTTAAATCAACAAATATATCAACAGTTTTAAATCAACAAATATATCAACAGTTTTAAATCAACAAATATATCAACAGTTTGAAATCAACAAATATATCAACAGTTTTAAATCAACAAAGATATCAACAGTTTTAATTAAACAAATATATCAACAGTTTTAAATCAACAAAGATATCAACAGTTTTAAATCAACAAATATATCAACAGTTTTAAATCAACAAATATATTAACAGTTTTAAATCAACAAATATATCAACAGTTTTAAATCAACAAATATATCAACAGTATTAAATCAACAAAGATATCAACAGTTTTAAATAAACAAATATATCAACAGTTTTAAATCAACAAAGATATCAACCGTTTAAAATCAACACATATATCAACAGTTTTAAATCAACAAATATATCAACAGTTTTAAATCAACAAATATATCAACAGTTTTAAATCAACAAATATATCAACAGTTTTAAATCAACAAATATATCAACAGTTTTAAATCAACAAATATATCAACAGTTTTAATTCAACAAAGATATCAACAGTTTTAAATTAACAAAGATATCAACAGTTTTAAATCAACAAAGATGTCAACAGTTTTAAATCAAAAAATATATCAACATTTTTAAATCAACAAATATATCAACAGTTTTAAATAAAAAAATATATATCAACAGTTTTAAATCAACATATATTTTAACAGTTTTAAATCAACAAAGATATCAACAGTTTTAAATCAACAAATATATCAACAGTTTTAAATAAAAAAATATATATCAACAGTTTTAAATCAACATATATTTTAACAGTTTTAAATCAACAAATATATCAACAGTTTTAAATCAACAAATATACCAACAGTTTTAAATCAACAAATGTATCAACAGTTTTAAATCAACAAAGATATCAACAGTTTTATATCAACAAATATATCAACAGTTTTAAATCAACAAAGATATCAACAGTTTTAAATCAACAAATATATCAACAGTTTTAAATCAACAAAGATATCAACAGTTTTAAATCAACAAATATATCAACAGTTTTAAATCAACAAATATATCAACAGTTTTAAATCAACAAATGTATCAACAGTTTTCAATCAACAAAGATATCAACAGTTTTAAATCAACAAATATATCAACAGTTTTAAATCAACAAATATATCAACAGTTTTAAATCAACAAATATATCAACAGTTTTAAATCAACAAATAAATCAACAGTTTTAAATCAACAAATATATCAACCGTTTTAAATCAACAAATATAGCAACAGTTTTAAATCAACAAATATATCAACAGTTTTAAATCAACAAAGATATCAACAGTTTTAAATCAACAAATATATCAACAGTTTTAAATCAACAAATATATCAACAGTTTTAAATCAACAAATATATCAACAGTTTTAAATCAACAAAGATATCAACAGTTTTAAATCAACAAAGATATCAACAGTTTTATATCAACAAATATATCAACAGTTTTAAATCAACAAATATATCAACAGTTTTAAATCAACAAATATATCAACAGTTTTAAATCAACAAATATATCAACAGTTTTAAATCAACATATATTTTAACAGTTTTAAATAATCAAATATATCAACAGTTTTAAATCAACAAATATATCAACAGTTTTAAATCAACAAAGATATCAACAGTTTTAAATCAAAAAAGATATCAACAGTTTTAAATCAACAAAGATATCAACAGTTTTAAATCAACAAAGATATCAACAGTTTTAAATCAACAAATATATCAACAGTTTTAAATCAACAAATATATCAACAGTTTTAAATCAACAAATATATCAACAGTTTTAAATCAACAAAGATATCAACAGTTTTAAATCAACAAATATATCAACAGTTTTAAATCAAAAAAATATATCAACAGTTTTAAATCAACAAATATATCAACAGTTTTAAATCAAAAAATATATCAACAGTTTTAAATCAACAAATATATCAACAGTTTTAAATCAACAAATATATCAACAGTTTTAAATCAACAAAGATATCAACAGTTTTAAATAAACAAATATGTCAAAAGTTTTAAATCAACAAATATATCAACAGTTTTGAATCAACAAATATATCAACCGTTTTAAATCAACAAATATAGCAACAGTTTTAAATCAACAAAGATATCAACAGTTTTAAATCAACAAATATATCAACAGTTTTAAATCAACAAATATATCAACAGTTTTAAATCAAAAAAATATATCAACAGTTTTAAATCAACAAATATATCAACAGTTTTAAATCAACAAATATATCAACAGTTTTAAATCAACAAAGATATCAACAGTTTTAAATCAACAAAGATATCAACAGTTTTAAATCAACAAATATATCAACAGTTTTAAATCAACAAATATATCAACAGTTTTAAATCAACAAAGATATCAACAGTTTTAAATCAACAAATATATCAACAGTTTTAAATCAACAAATATATCAACAGTTTTAAATCAACAAATATATCAACAGTTTTAAATCAACATATATTTTAACAGTTTTAAATCAACATATATTTTAACAGTTTTAAATCAACAAAGATATCAACAGTTTTAAATCAACAAAGATATCAACAGTTTTAAATCAACAAATATATCAACAGTTTTAAATCAACAAAGATATCAACACTTTTAAATCAACAAAGATATCAACAGTTTTAAATCAACAAATATATCAGTTTTAAATCAACATATATTTTAACAGTTTTAAATCAACAAATATATCAACAGTTTTAAATCAACAAATATATCAACAGTTTTAAATCAACATATATTTTAACAGTTTTAAATCAACAAAGATATCAACAGTTTTAAATCAACAAAGATATCAACAGTTTTAAATCAACAAATATATCAACAGTTTTAAATCAACAAAGATATCAACAGTTTTAAATCAACAAATATATCAACAGTTTTAAATCAAAAAAATATATCAACAGTTTTAAATCAACAAAGATATCAACAGTTTTAAATCAACAAAGATATCAACAGTTTTAAATCAACAAATATATCAACAGTTTTAAATCAACAAAGATATCAACAGTTTTAAATCAACAAATATATCAACAGTTTTAAATCAACAAATATATCAACAGTTTTAAATCAAAAAATATATCAACAGTTTTAAATCAACAAATATATCAACAGTTTTAAATCAACAAAGATATCAACAGTTTTAAATAAACAAATATATCAACAGTTTTAAATCAACAAAGATATCAACAGTTTTAAATCAACAAATATATCAACAGTTTTAAATCAACAAAGATATCAACAGTTTTAAATCAACAAAAAGATCAACTGTTTTAAATCAACAAATAAATCAACAGTTTTAAATCAACAAATATATCAACAGTTTTAAATCGACAAATATATCAACAGTTTTAAATCAACAAATATATCAACAGTTTTAAATCGACAAATATATCAACAGTTTTAAATCAACAAAGATATCATCATCACCACATCACCACACACGTCAATGCAATGACTTTTTATCTTATAATTTCAATTTTTTTTCTCATAATTTCAACTTTCTTATCCTATTATTTAGATTTGTATTTTTTTTTTTTAAATCTCATAATTATAATTAAAAACCTAAGTTCAACTTTTTATGTCATATTTTCAACTTTATTTTATAATTTCTACTTTTTTCCCTCATAATCATGGCTTTTTATCTCTTAGGTTCAAATTTTTATCTCATAATTTTGACTTTTATCTCATAATTTAAATTTGTTATCATAATTATGACATTTTATCTCATAGGTTCAATTTTTTATCTCATAATTTTGACTTTTATCTCATAATTTCACATTTTTATCATAATGATGACATTTTATCTCATAATTTAAATTTTTTATCTCATAATTATGGCTTTTTATTTCATAATTTCGATTTTGAATGTCATAATTTCGATTTTTTTATCTCATAATAATGAATATTTTATCTCATAATTTAAATTTTACATCTCATAACTATTTTATTTTTTTAGTGGCAGAAACGCGCTTCAATAGTTTTTGCCAAAACTTAAAGGGGAACTTTACTTTTTTTTGTTTTATGTTGCCTATCGTTCACAATCATTATGAAATACATGATGACGGATGTACTTTTTGTAATGCATTCTAAATTCTAAATAAATGCGATCAAAACTCAGATTACAATAGAGCCTATAGGAGTCACTATATTCTGTCTATAAAGCCCTTACAAACCATCCAAACACCTACATTAATGTTTTATGTACATGATGTAAGTATATATGTCATGTAGTAATATTCATAATAACATGTAATATATACATGATGTAAGTATATATGTCATGTAGTAACATTCATAATAACATGTAATATATACATGATGTAAGTATATATGTCATGTAGTAATATTCATAATAACATGTAATATATACATGATGTAAGTATATATGTCATGTAGTAACATTCATAATAACATGTAATATATACATGATGTAAGTATACATGTCATGTAGTAACATTCATAATAACATGTAATATATACATGATGTAAGTATATATGTCATGTAGTAACATTCATAATAACATGTAATATATACATGATGTAAGTATACATGTCATGTAGTAACATTCATAATAACATGTAATATATACACGATGTAAGTATACATGTCATGTAGTAACATTCATAATAACATGTAATATATACATGATGTAAGTATATATGTCATGTAGTAACATTCATAATAACATGTAATATATACACGATGTAAGTATATATGTCATGTAGTAACATTCATAATAACATGTAATATATACATGATGTAAGTATATATATATATAATATATATGTATATATATATACACACATATATATATATATATATATATATATATATATATATATATATATATATATATATATATATATATATATATATGTTTATTAAATACATTGTCAGTCAAATTTAAGTGCAAATGAAAATATCACTTCACCACTTTAGTCATACTTTTTGCACTTAAGAAACTTCTCTATGACTTCTTCTGTTTGTTTGAGATTGTCATTACTGCCACAAGTGGTGTAAAAGTGTATTACACCTGAGTACTTGTGTGATGTTGCCATTACTGCCACAAGTGGTGTAAAAGTGTATTACAAGTGAGTACTTGTGTGATGTTGTCATTACTGCCACAAGTGGTGTAAAAGTGTATTACACCTGAGTACTTGTGTGATGTTGCCATTAGTGCCACATGTGGTGTAAAAGTGTATTACACCTGAGTACTTGTGTGATGTTGTCATTACTGCCACAAGTGGTGTAAAAGTGTATTACACTTGAGTACTTGTGTGATGTTGTCATTACTGCCACAAGTGGTGTAAAAGTGTATTACAAGTGAGTACTTGTGTGATGTTGTCATTACTGCCACAAGTGGTGTAAAAGTGTATTACACCTGAGTACTTGTGTGATGTTGCCATTACTGCCACATGTGGTGTAAAAGTGTATTACACCTGAGTACTTGTGTGATGTTGTCATTACTGCCACAAGTGGTGTAAAAGTGTATTACACTTGAGTACTTGTGTGATGTTGTCATTACTGCCACAAGTGGTGTAAAAGTGTATTACAAGTGAGTACTTGTGTGATGTTGTCATTACTGCCACAAGTGGTGTAAAAGTGTATTACACTTGAGTACTTGTGTGATGTTGTCATTACTGCCACAAGTGGTGTAAAAGTGTATTACAAGTGAGTACTTGTGTGATGTTGTCATTACTGCCACAAGTGGTGTAAAAGTGTATTACACTTGAGTACTTGTGTGATGTTGTCATTACTGCCACAAGTGGTGTAAAAGTGTATTACAAGTGAGTACTTGTGTGATGTTGTCATTACTGCCACAAGTGGTGTAAAAGTGTATTACACCTGAGTACTTGTGTGATGTTGCCATTACTGCCACAAGTGGTGTAAAAGTGTATTACACCTGAGTACTTGTGTGATGTTGCCATTACTGCCACAAGTGGTGTAAAAGTGTATTACACCTGAGTACTTGTGTGATGTTGTCATTACTGCCACAAGTGGTGTAAAAGTGTATTACAAGTGAGTACTTGTGTGATGTTGTCATTACTGCCACAAGTGGTGTAAAAGTGTATTACAAGTGAGTACTTGTGTGATGTTGTCATTACTGCCACAAGTGGTGTAAAAGTGTATTACACCTGAGTACTTGTGTGATGTTGTCATTACTGCCACAAGTGGTGTAAAAGTGTATTACACCTGAGTACTTGTGTGATGTTGTCATTACTGCCACAAGTGGTGTAAAAGTGTATTACAAGTGAGTACTTGTGTGATGTTGTCATTACTGCCACAAGTGGTGTAAAAGTGTATTACAAGTGAGTACTTGTGTGATGTTGTCATTACTGCCACAAGTGGTGTAAAAGTGTATTACAAGTGAGTACGGTTGAGAGAGATATTAAAGTGTATGGTCAAGGAATGTCAAGTTAAAAATGCACTTTCAAAGCGTCTAATAAACTACAATGTCAGCAATATTCTTGTACAAAACTCTTTTTGACTCAGACTCAGCGAGAAAACTAACAATCGAGCAAATGTAAACGGTGTTATTGGTAGTCACACCGACTGAACGCTCGTGTTTCAATGATTGAATAAAGTCAACATGTTTAAAGTTGTCATTTTATCCATACTTTGTTACCAAGGTGATTTTATAACCTGGCAATAAGACTAGGCTTTGCAGTCACGTGACCTGTGCTATGCATATTAGGCCAGCAGGTGGCAGCATTTCTACTAGTTGTCAAGGAAGAGATGGGAAGTAGAATAATGAATATTCATATTGGCAGTCAGCATTCTCCCTCTTCTCAGCAAACTACGTCACTATTGACTCACGGAGAAAGTACCTCATTAAAACAACAATAAAGTGTCTGAAAATAAATATTTTGTTGAAATCAAATCAAAACAAAACAAGTAACAATGTAAGAAAACAAGAAAAATTGAGAAAAAAAAGGTAAATGGTAAATCGTAATTATGATGAAAAGTCATGATTATGGCATAAGAAGTTTGAATTATGATATTAGAAAGTCGATATTATTTTTTATATCATAATTATGACCTTTTGTTCATAATTGAAATGTTCTTATCCCATTATTTTGACTTTTTATCTCATAATTTTGAGTTTTTATCACATAATTATGACTTTTAAAAAAATCTCATATTTGAGATTTTCTTATAATTTCGTATCTCATAATTTGGGTTTTTTATCACATAATTTTAACTTTTTATGACTTTATCTCATAATTTTGACTTTCTTATCCCGTAATTTCGAAATTTTAAGACAATCATTTTTACTTTTCTCACATTTGCAGCTTTCTTATCTCGTAATTTAATTTTTTATCTCATAATTATGACCATTTTAATCTCATAATTTTGACTTCTCTATAACATAATTTCAATTTTTTTATCTCACAATTATGACATTTTATATCATAATTTCAATTTTCTCATAATTTCGATTTTATTTTCCTTATAATCATGACTTTTTAATCTTAGAACTTGACTTTTTATCTCATCATTTTAATGTTTTTCTTATAATTAAGAAATTTGAATCTCATATTTTTTACTTTCTTATACCATAATTTCGATTTTTTTTTTAATCTCATAATTATGACTTCTTTTTAAATCTAATTTTGCCTATTGTATACCATAATTTCGATTATTTATTTATTTAAATTTCATAATTATGACTTTTTTAAATCTAATTTTGACTTTCTTATACCATAATTTCGATTTTTTTTCCCCCTCCCAATCATGACTTTTTAACCTCAGAATTGCGATTTTTTTATCTCATAATTTCGATTTTTTTTAAATCTCATAATTTAAATTTTTTATTTTAGAATTTAAACTTTTTATATCATAAATATGACTTTTTATCTCATAATTAAGACTTTTTATTTTATAATTTCGATTTTCTTTATCTCATAACTATGACTTTTAATCTCATAAATTCGGTAGTTTTCTCATAATTTTGACTTTCTTTTTTACCTCATTATTAGGACATTTAATCTCATAATTTAAATTTTCTCATAATTTAAAAATTTCCCCCCGATAATTATTACTTTTGATCTCATAATTGTGACTTTTTATCTTGTAATTTTGATTTTCGTTATCTCATAACTATGACTATTATCATAATTATGACTTTTTATCTCATAATTTCGATATTTATTTTCCTTATAAGTTCGACTTTCTTATCTAATCATTTCGATTTGTTTCCCCTAATAATTATTACTTTTAATCTCATAATTTCGATTTAAATTTGTATTATTCCATAATTATTTTATGTTTAGTGGCAGAAACGGGCTTCCATAGTTTTGAGTAGTTTCACATGATCGAGTATTTCCTAACATTCCACACTACAAATGAATGGTAAATGGTAAATGGGTTATACTTGTATAGCTCTTTTCTACCTTTTTAAGGAACTCAAAGCACTTTGACACTATTTCCACATTCACACACACATTCACACACTGATGGCGGGAGCTGCCATGCACGGCACTAACCAGCAGCCATCAGGAGCAAGGGTGAAGTGTCTTGCCCAAGGACACAACGGACGTGACTAGGATGGTAGAAGGTGGGGATTGAACCAGGAACCCTCAGGTTGCTGGCATGGCCACTCTCCCAACTTCGCCACGCCAGTCCCCAAAGTTGTTGCTATGTGATTAACTTAATATCCGTATCGGCCAATACTTGGTATCGTATAACAATAACAATGTCGCCTTTAATAGAAAGTTGACAAAAAGTTATATATTTAAATGTACAAAAGCAGTGAAGTTGTCACGTTGTGTAAATGGTAAATAAAAAGAGAATACAACAAATCCTTTTCAACTTATATTCAATTGAATAGACTGCAAAGACAAGATATTTCATGTTCACACTGACAAACTTTGCTATTTTTGGCAAATAATCATGAACTTAGAATGTAATGGCAGCAACACATTGCAAAAAAGGCATTTTGACCAGTGTGTTACATGGCCTTTCCTTTTAACAACACTCAGTAAAGGTTTGGGAAGTGAGGAGACACATTTTTGAAGTGGAATTCTTTGCCATTCTTGCTTGATGTACAGCTTAAGTTGTTCAACAGTCTCCCTTCTCATATTTTAGCTGCCACACATTTGCAATGTCTGGACTACAGCTTGGCATCGTTTTGCTGAAATAAGCAGGGGCGTCCATGATAACAACATATGTTGCTCCAAAAGCTGTGTGTACCTTTCAGCATTAATGGTGCCTTCACAGATGTGTAAGTTACCCATGTCTTGGCCACTAATACACCCCCATACCATCACACATGCTGCCTTTTACACTTTCACCCTAGAACAGTCCGTATTGGTCCGGAGGACAAGACGTCCACAGTTTCCATAAACAATTTGAAATGTGGACTCGTCAGACCACAGAACACTTTTCCACTTTGTATCAGTCCATCTTAGATGAGCTCGGGCCCAGCGGAGCCGGCGGCCTTTCTGGGTGTTGTTGATAAATGGCTTCGGCTTTGCATAGTAGAGTTTTAACTTGCACTTACAGATGTAGCGACCGACTGTAGTTACTGACAGTGGGTTTCTGAAGTGTTCCTGAGCCCATGTGGTGATATCCTTTACACACTGATGTGGCTTTTTGATGCAGTGCCGCCTGAGGGATGGAAGGTGTGTAATATCATGGCTTACGTGCAGTGATTTCTCCACATTCTCTGAACCTTTTGATGATATTACGGAGCGTAAATGTTTTGACTCTTCAGAATGTGGCCCCTGGGGGACAAGAGATGGACTACCTTATTGAGGAAGGGAGTGAGTGACACCACGTGGGTGACAAAGGTCCAACATTTAGTCTTCCCTCCTGCAGGTGACGTTCATCTCCCGTGAAAGCAGAGAGGATTGTTGAAAGACTCCCTCACTCACTCACTCACACGTTCACTCATTCATCATATTTGCAGATGTCACTAATCCCCTGAGAGGATTACGAAAGCCTCCTTCAAACTTTCATTCATTTGTCATGTTTGCAGACGCGTGACCTGGCATTTCCAGTCCAGCTGGAACATGAATAACTGCTGGACAAGCTAATTGTCTGGGCTGTGCTCCTCCACTTAGATGAGAGGGTCATGTTGCATTCATGGAGGACAATTACTGCCTGCATGCTCACACTCACACAACCAAAGGTGGATTATTTGGACAAGATGATGTGCAAGATGATGTGCAAGATGATGTGCTCCCTCGGGTGTCACTCACTTAACCATCAACACGTCAAAGGAAGAAGACGACAAGTGGAGGAACATCCCACGACAAGTGGAGGAACATCCCACAGACGGCCTTAAAACCTAAGTATGCTCGTGTCAGCCATGGGTGACTTCTTCATACCTCTTTTTCTTGCTCTTCCACACGTCTGCAGCCAGGAGAAGTAGGAGGATCTTCATCTCACACACTTTATGGAGGACAAGAAGAGCCTTCCTCCCTCTGGTGAGGTCCACTTCACAATAATCCTCTTGTGTCAAATACAAAACACAAAAGCAGTTTTTTATCTTGGAATTTTAACTTTTTATCTCATAATTATGACTTTTTATCTCATCATTTTGACTTTCATATCCCATTATTTCGACTTTTTATCTCATAATCATGACTTTTTTCTCATAATTAAAAATGTTTATCTCATAATTTTGACTTTTCTATAACATAATTTCATTTTTTCATCTCACAATTATGACTTTTTTATCATAATTTCGATTTTATTTTCCTTATAATCATGACTTTTTCATCTTAGAACTTGACTTTTTATGTCATAATTTAAATTTTTTTCTCATCAAGAAATTTTACTCTCACATTTCTCACTTTCTTAAACCATAATTTCGATTTTTTTTAAATCTCATAATTATGACTTTTAATCTAATTTGGACTTTCTTATACAATAATTTTGACTTTTTTTTAATCGCATAATTATGACTTTTTCGAATTTTTTTTTCCCCCTCCCAATCATGACTTTTTAACCTCAGAACTGCGACTTTTTATTTCATAATTTAGATTTTTTTAAATCTCATAATTTCAATTTTTTTATCCCATAACTGCAATTTTTTATCTTGGGATTTTAACTTTTTATCTCATAATTATGACTTTTTATCTCATAATTATGACTTTCATATCCCATCATTTCGACTTTTTATCTCATAATCATGACTTTTTTCTCATAATTAAAAATGTTTATCTCATAATTATGACCTTTTCAATCTCATAATTTTTTTTATATCCCATCATTTCGACTTTTTATCTCAAAATTATGACTTTTTTCTCAAAATGTTTATCTCATAATTATGACCTTTTCAATCTCATAATTTTGACTTTTCTATAACATAATTTCAATTTTTTTATCTCACAATTATGACTTTTTAGATCATAATTTCAACTTTATCATAATTTCGATTTTATTTTCCTTATAATCATGACTTTTTCATCTTAGAATTTGACTTTTTAATGTCATAATTTCAATTTTTTTCTCATCAAGAAATTTTACTCTCATATTTCTTACTTTCTTAAACCATATTTTCGATTTTTTTTAAATCTCATAATTATGACTTTTAATCTAATTTGGACTTTCTTATACAATAATTTAGACTTTTTTAAAATCGCATAATTATGACTTTTTTCAAATCAAATTTTGACTTTCTTATACCATAATTTCGATTTTTTTCCCCCCTCCCAATCATGACTTTTTAACCTCAGAACTGCAACTTTTTATCTCATAATTTAGATTTTTTTAAATCTCATAATTTAATTTTTTTTTTATCCCATAATTACAATTTTTTATCTTGGGATTTTAACTTTTTATCTCAGAATTTTGACTTTCATATCCCATCATCTCGACTTTTTATCTCATAATCATGACTTTTTTCTCATAATTAAAAATGTTTATCTCATAATTATGACCTTTTCAATCTCATAATTTTGACTTTTCTATAACATAATTTCAATTTTTTTTATCTCACAATTATGACTTTTTAGATCATAATTTCAACTTTATCATAATTTCGATTTTATTTTCCTTATAATCATGACTTTTTCATCTTAGAATTTGACTTTTTATGTCATAATTTCAATTTTTTTCTCATCAAGAAATTTTACTCTCATATTTCTCACTTTCTTAAACCATAATTTCGATTTTTTTTTTAAAATCTCATAATTATGACTTTTAATCTAATTTGGACTTTCTTATACAATAATTTCGACTTTTTTTTAATCGCATAATTATGACTTTTTTCAAATCAAATTTTGACTTTTTTATACCATAATTTCGATTTTTTTTTTCCCCCTCCCAATCATGACTTTTTAACCTCAGAACTGCGACTTTTTGTCTCATAATTTGGATTTTTTTTAATCTCATAATTTCAATTTTTTTATCCCATAATTGCAATTTTTTATTTTGGGATTTTAACTTTTTATCTCATAATTATGACTTTTTATCTCATAATTATGACTTTCATATCCCATCATTTTGACTTTTTATCTCATAATCATGACTTTTTTTCTCATAATTAAAAATGTTTATCTCATAATTATGACCTTTTCAATCTCATAATTTTGACTTTTCTATAACATAATTTCAAATTTTTTATCTCACAGTTATGACTTTTTAGATCATAATTTCAACTTTATCATAATTTCGATTTTATTTTCCTTATTATCATGACTTTTTCATCTTAGAATTTGACTTTTTATGTCATAATTTCAATTTTTTCTCATCAAGAAATGTTACTCTCATATTTCTTACTTTCTTAAACCATAATTTCGACTTTTTTTTAAATCTCATAATCATGACTTTTAATCTAATTTGGACTTTCTTATACAATAATTTCGACTTTTTTTTAATCGCATAATTATGACTTTTTTCAAATCAAATTTTGACTTTCTATACCATAATTTTGATTTTTTTTCCCCCCTCCCAATCATGACTTTTTATCTCATAATTTAGATTTTTTTTAATCTCATAATTTAGATTTTTTTATCCCATAATTGCAATTTTTTATTTGGGGATTTTAACTTTTTATCTCATAATTATGACTTTTTATCTCATAATTTGACTTTCATATCCCATCATCTCGACTTTTTATCTCATAATCATGACTTTTTTCTCATAATTAAAAATGTTTATCTCATAATTATGACCTTTTCAATCTCATAATTTTGACTTTTCTATAACATCATTTCAATTTTTTTATCTCACAATTATGACTTTTTAGATCATAATTTCAACTTTATCATAATTTCGATTTTATTTTCCTTATAATCATGACTTTTTCATCTTAGAATTTGACTTTTTATGTCATAATTTCAATTTTTTTCTCATCAAGAAATTTTACTCTCATATTTCTCACTTTCTTAAACCATAATTTCGATTTTTTTTTTAAAATCTCATAATTATGACTTTTAATCTAATTTGGACTTTCTTATACAATAATTTCGACTTTTTTTTAATCGCATAATTATGACTTTTTTCAAATCAAATTTTGACTTTTTTATACCATAATTTCGATTTTTTTTTTCCCCCTCCCAATCATGACTTTTTAACCTCAGAACTGCGACTTTTTGTCTCATAATTTGGATTTTTTTTAATCTCATAATTTCAATTTTTTTATCCCATAATTGCAATTTTTTATTTTGGGATTTTAACTTTTTATCTCATAATTATGACTTTTTATCTCATAATTATGACTTTCATATCCCATCATTTTGACTTTTTATCTCATAATCATGACTTTTTTTCTCATAATTAAAAATGTTTATCTCATAATTATGACCTTTTCAATCTCATAATTTTGACTTTTCTATAACATAATTTCAAATTTTTTATCTCACAGTTATGACTTTTTAGATCATAATTTCAACTTTATCATAATTTAGATTTTATTTTCCTTATAATCATGACTTTTTCATCTTAGAATTTGACTTTTTATGTCATAATTTCAATTTTTTTCTCATCAAGAAATGTTACTCTCATATTTCTCACTTTCTTAAACCATAATTTCGAATTTTTTTTAAATCTCATAATTATGACTTTTAATCTAATTTGGACTTTCTTATACAATAATTTCGACTTTTTTTTAATCGCATAATTATGACTTTTTTTCAAATCAAATTTTGACTTTCTATACCATAATTTTGATTTTTTTTCCCCTTCCCAATCATGACTTTTTATCTCATAATTTTGATTTTTTTTAATCTCATAATTTCAATTTTTTTATCCCATAATTGCAATTTTTTATTTGGGGATTTTAACTTTTTATCTCATAATTATGACTTTTTATCTCATAATTTGACTTTCATATCCCATCATCTCGACTTTTTATCTCATAATCATGACTTTTTTCTCATAATTAAAAATGTTTATCTCATAATTATGACCTTTTCAATCTCATAATTTTGACTTTTCTATAACATCATTTCAATTTTTTTATCTCACAATTATGACTTTTTAGATCATAATTTCAACTTTATCATAATTTTGATTATATTTTCCTTATAATCATGACTTTTTCATCTTAGAATTTGACTTTTTATGTCCTAATTTCAATTTTTTTCTCATCAAGAAATTTTACTCTCATATTTCTCACTTTCTTAAACCATAATTTCGATTTTTTTTTAAATCTCATAATTATGACTTTTAATCTAATTTGGACTTTCTTATACAATAATTTGGACTTTTTTTTAATCGCATAATTATGACTTTTTTCAAATCAAATTTTGACTTTCTTATACCATAATTTTGATTTTTTCCCCCCCCCTCCCAATCATGACTTTTTATCTCATAATTTAGATTTTTTTTAATCTCATAATTTCAATTTTCTTATCCCATAATTGCAATTTTTTATCTTGGGATTTTAACTTTTTATCTCATAATTATGACTTTTTATCTCATAATTTTGACTTTCATATCCCATCATTTCTACTTTTTATCTCATAATCATGACTTTTTTCTCATAATTAAAAATGTTTATCTCATAATTATGACCTTTTCAATCTCATAATTTTGACTTTTCTATAACATAATTTCAATTTTTTTTATCTCACAATTATGACTTTTTAGATCATAATTTCAACTTTATCATCATTTCAATTTTATTTTCCTTATAATCATGACTTTTTTATCTTAGAATTTGACTTTTTATGTCATAATTTCAGATTTTTTCTCATCAAGAAATTTTACTCTCATATTTCTTACTTTCTTAAACCATAATTTCGATTTATTTTTTTTTAAATCTCATAATTATGACTTTTAATCTAATTTGGACTTTCTTATACAATAATTTCGACTTTTTTTTTATTGCATGATTATGACTTTTTTCAAATTTAATTTTGACTTTCTTATACCATAATTTCGATTTTTTTTCCCCCTCCCAATCATGACTTTTTAACCTCAGAACTGCGACTTTTTATCTCATAATTTAGATTTTTTTTTATCTCATAATTTCAATTTTCTTATCCCATAATTGCAATTTTTTATCTTGGAATTTCTACTTTTTATCTCGTAATCATGACTTTTTATTTTGTAATTTCGATTTTTTTTTAAATCTCATAACTATGACTTTTAATTTCATAAATTTCATAGTTTATCCCAGAGTTTTGACTTTTTACCTCATTATTATGACATTTAATCTCATAATTTAAATTTTCTCATAATTTCAAAATGTCCCCCCTCATAATTATGACTTTATATCTCATAATTGGGAGTTTTTATCTTGTAATTTTGATTTTGTTATCTCATAACTATGACTATTTTCATAATTTCGATTTTTTTATCCCATAATTATGACTTTTTATCTCATAATTATGACTTTTTATCTTGTAATTATGACTTTTTATCTCATAATCATGACTTTTTATTTTATAATTTCGATTTTTTTTAAATCTCATAACTATGATTTTTAATCTCATAAATTCGATAGTTTATTCCAGAATTTTGATTTTTTTACCTCATTATGACATTTAATCTCATAATTTAAATTTTCTCATAATTTCCCCCCTCATAATTATGACTTTATATCTCATAATTGGGAGTTTTTATCTTGTAATTTTGATTTTGTTATCTCATAACTGTCATGTCTGTTCATGTTTTTGTTTTGGCCATGTGTTTGGTTTGGTTTCCATGGTCACCCATTAGTTTTCACCTGTCTTGTCACGCACCTGTTTCACGTTTCGAGTCACGCACCTGTTTTCACTGATCACGTCACTATTCAAATCTGTCTGTTTGTGTTGTTGGTCCTGGCGTCCTCACACTATTTCATCACTCTGCTTCATGTCGTGTCACAGGTCTTTGCCAAGTAAGTTTTGTTCATTTATGCCACAGTTAGTGTTTTTGATTATTGTTCATAGTTTTTGTGCCCACGTGCATGTCTTTTGTTTCATAGTCAAGTTTGTATTTCCGCCTTTGTGCGCGCCTTTTGTTTGCTTCCCTTTTTTTTGTAGTTTTTTTATTTGTTAAAATTAAATCATGTATTTAAATTCACGCCTTGCCCGCGCCAATTTTCCTTTGCCTTCCGGAGAAGCAAAACCCAAGAACTCAGTCATGACAATAACTATGACTATTTTCATAATTTAGACTTTTTATCCCATAATTATGACTTTGTATCTCATAATCATGACTTTTTATCTCATAATTTTGACTTTCATATCCCATCATTTCAACTTTTTATCTCATAATCATGACTTTTTATTTTATAATTTTGATTTTTTTTTTTATCTCATAACTATGACTTTTAATCTCAAATTTGATAGTTTATCCCAGAGTTTAGACTTTTTACCTCATTATTATGACATTTAATCTCATAATTTAAATGTTCTCATAATTTCAAAATTTCCCCCCTCATAATTATGACTTTATATCTCATAATTTGGAGTTTTTAATCTTGTAATTTTGATTTTGTTATCTCATAACTATGACTATTTTCATAATTTCGATTTTTTTATCCTATAATTATGACTTTTTATCTCATAATCATGACTTTTTGTTTTATAATTTCGATTTTTTTAAAATCTCATAACCATGACTTTTAATCTCATAAATTCGATAGTTTATCCCAGAATTTGGACTTTTTACCTCATTATGACATTTAATCTCATAATTTAAATTTTCTCATAATTTCCCCCCTCATAATTATTACTTTATATCTCATAATTGGGAGTTTTTATCTTGTAATTTTGATTTTGTTATCTCATAACTATGACTATTTTCATAATTTAGACTTTTTATCCCATAATTATGACTTTGTATCTCATAATCATGACTTTTTATCTCATAATTTTGACTTTCATATCCCATCATTTCGACTTTTTATCTCATAATCATGACTTTTTATTTTATAATTTCGATTTTTTTTTTATCTCATAACTATGACTTTTAATCTCATAAATTTGATAGTTTATCCCAGAGTTTTGACTTTTTACCTCATTATTATGACATTTAATCTCATAATTTAAATTTTCTCATAATTTCAAAATGTCCCCCCTCATAATTATGACTTGATATCTCATAATTATGAGTTTTTATCTTGTAGTTTTGATTTTGTTATCTCATAACTATGACTATTTTCATAATTTCGATTTTTTCATCCCATAATTATGACTATTTATTTTATAAATTCGATTTTTTAAAATCTCATAACTATGACTTTTAATCTCATAAATTCGATAGTTTATCCCAGAATTTGGATTTTTTTACCTCATTATGACATTTAATCTCATAATTTAAATTTTCTCATAATTTCCCCCCTCATAATTATTACTTTATATCTCATAATTGGGAGTTTTTATCTTGTAATTTTGATTTTTTTATCTCATAACTATGACTCTTTTCATAATTTAGACTTTTTATCCCATAATTATGACTTTGTATCTCATAATCATGACTTTTTATCTCATAATTTTGACTTACATATCCCATCATTTTGACTTTTTATCTCATAATCATGACTTTTTATTTTATAATTTGAATTTTTTTAAAAATCTCATAACTATGACTTAATGTCATAAATTCGATTGTTTATCCCAGAATTTTGACTTTTTACCTCATTACTATGACATTTAATGTCATAATTTCAAAATTTCCCCCCTCATAATTATGACTTTATATCTCATAATTGGGAGTTTTTATCTGGTAATTTTGATTTTGTTATCTCATAACTATGACTATTTTCATAATTTCGATTTTTTTATCCTATAATTATGACTTTTTATCTCATAATCATGACTTTTTATTTTATAATTTCGATTTTTTTTAAATCTCATAACTATGACTTTTAATCTCATAAATTCGATAGTTTATCCCAGAATTTGGATTTGTTTACCTCATGACATTTAATCTCATAATTTAAATTTTCTCATAATTTCCCCCCTCATAATTATTACTTTATATCTCATAATTGGGAGTTTTTATCTTGTAATTTTGATTTTGTTATCTCATAACTATGACTATTTTCATAATTTAGACTTTGTATCCCATAATTATGACTTTGTATCTCATAATTTTGACTTTCATATCCCAACATTTCGATTTTTTATCTCATAACTATAATGGATTAGATTTATATAGCGCTTTTCTAGACACTCAAAGCGCTTCACAGAGAAGTGAGAACCCATCATTCATTTTTACATCTCATTCATTCATCATTCATTCTCCGGTGTGAGCGGCACCGGGGGCAAGGGTGAAGTGTCCTGCCCAAGGACACAACGGCAGCGATTTTTGGATGGTAAGAGGCGGGGAGCGAACCTGCAACCCTCAGGTTTCTGGCAAGGCCGCTCTACCCACTACGCCATGCCGCCCCCTATGACTTTTAATCTCATAAATTCGATAGTTTATCCCAGAGTTTAGACTTTTTACCTCATTATTATGACATTTAATCTCATAATTTAAATGTTCTCATAATTTCCCCCCTCATAATTATGAGTTTTTATCTGGTGATTTTGATTTTGTTATCTCATAACTATGACCAATTTCATAATTTCGATTTTTTATCCCATTATTATGACTTTTTATCTCATAATTATGACTTTTTATCTCGTAATTATGACTTTTTATCTCATAATCATGACTTTTTATTTTATAATTTCGATTTTTTTTAAATCTCATAACTATGACTTTTAATCTCATAAATTCGATAGTTTATCCCAGAATTTTGATTTTTTTACCTCATGACGTTTAATCTCATAATTTAAATTTTCTCAGAATTTCCCACCTCATAATTATTACTTTATATCTCATAACTGGGAGTTTTTATCTTGTAATTTTGATTTTGTTATCTCATAACTATGACTATTTTCATAATTTAGACTTTTTATCCCATAATTATGACTTTGTATCTCATAATCATGACTTTTTATCTCATAATTTTGACTTTCATATCCCATCATTTTGACTTTTTATCTCATAATCATGACTTTTTATTTTATAATTTGAATTTTTTTAAAAATCTCATAACTATGACTTAATGTCATAAATTCGATAGTTTATCCCAGAATTTTGACTTTTTACCTCATTACTATGACATTTAATCTCATAATTTCAAAATTTCCCCCCTCATAATTATTACTTTATATCTCATAATTGGGAGTTTTTAATCTTGTAATTTTGATTTTGTTATCTCAAAACTATGACTATTTTCATAATTTCGATTTTTTTTATCCCATAATTATGACTTTTTATCTCATAATCATGACTTTTTGTTTTATAAGTTCGATTTTTTTTTAATCTCATAAATTTGATAGTTTATCCCAGAATTTGGATTTTTTACCTCATTATGACATTTAATCTCATAATTTAAATTTTCTCATAATTTCCCCCCTCATAATTATGACTTTATATCTCATAATTGGGAGTTTTTATCTTGTAATTTTGATTTTGTTATCTCATAACTATGACTATTTTCATAATTTAGACTTTTTATCCCATAATTGTGACTTTGTATCTCATAATTATGACTTTTTATCTCATAATTTTGACTTTCATATCCCATGACTATTTTCATAATTTCGATTTTTTTTATCCCATAATTATGACTTTTTATCTCATAATCATGAATTTTTATTTTATAATTTGAATTTTTTTTTAAATCTCATAACTATGACTTTTAATCTCATAAATTCGATAGTTTATCCCAGAATTTGGACTTTTTACCTCATTACTATGACATTTAATCTCATAATTTCAAAATTTCCCCCCTCATAATTATTACTTTATATCTCATAATTGGGAGTTTTTATTTTGTAATTTTGATTTTGTTATCTCATAACTATGACTATTTTCACAATTTCGACTTTTTATCCCATAATTATGACTTTGTATCTCATAATTATGACTTTTTATTTTATAATTTCGATTTTTTTTTTTATATGTATATCATATGTCATATGTATGTCATGTCATGTAAGTATGTCATAATTTCGATATTTTTTTTCTTATAATTTCGATTTGTTTCCCCTAATAATTATGATTTTTAATCTCATAATTTAGATTTTTTTTTTTTTAATTCTTCCATAACCCAAAAGCAGTGAAGTTGTCACGTTGTGTAAATGGTAAATAAAAAGAGAATACAATGATTTGCAAATGTGAACACGTCTTTTCAGAGCTTTGTGCAAATGTTTCATAAATCCCCAAATCCCATTAGACCATTTGGTCAAGTTCTTTTGTTCCATCTTAGGCAGCACCTCTCAAGTCCTCCTTCCACTAGCCACCCGTCTCCGTGACGACCCACCGTCAGACCTGGCCTACCTGCAGGCGGCGGCCATCTTTCAGTATCTGCGCACGGACAAACCGCTCCCACATCAGCTGGTGCATTATGGGAGGAAGCCGGACGCGCTGTCACTGCCGCAGAGCGGCGACGACACGGCGAGCCTTACAACTTGCCTTCAGCACCCTCAAATGTAGGCACTTTTCTATACTTTGAGACCAATCTACTGTACCTTGAAAACACCCGGTCTGACGGGGACTCCAGTGATCCCTCCTGGACTTCAACCACCTCCAAGTCTTCTCCGTAACGAGCGGTGTATTGATGACCAAATGCCTCATTGACTGAGTGGCAATGACAGGAAAAAACATGTCAGGTAAAAGTGGTAGTAGTAGTAGTATTAGAGCCATAGCAGCATACCATGCAGTTGTATTGGAAGTTTTATAATCAAGTAGTCAAACAAAATAGTCACAAAAGGCACAGGTCAAATACAAAGAGTACGCAATGGAAGAGAGATGCATTTTTCTTTATAATACAAGGTGGGAAGGAGGGAGTAGGCTCAGTTTGGAGGGGGGAGAGAGCATATGAAAAGACATTGTTAACAGGAGAAAAATGTTTTTTCCGCTTGCTATAACCTTAACAATTTTTTCCCTTGTAAATGCACATCATCACCTTTGAAATCGCACCTTTAGCATGTTTGTATTAAATAATACCGCAATAAAAATTTAGAAAAATTAAATAAATCACTTTTAAAAAAAAAATGTTGCAGCGGCCGTGCAGAAACATCACCGTGGAGTTATTGAGTCTGTTTAGCTGATTGGAGAGCTAGCTTCTGCAGCTAGTGGGTCCACGACCATGACTTCTGTCTTGTTTGATTAGCCGTTTTACTGCCGTGTTACAGACACTGTTGGGGAACAATTTTGTGAAAATTACTCGTTTTGCAACGAATATATCTGAGGCTTATAGTCCTCTATGGCTAATATATGAGTGGCAATGACAGGAAAAAACATGTCAGGTAAAAGTGGTAGTAGTAGTAGTATTAGAGCCATAGCAGCATACCATGCAGTTGTATTGGGAGTTTTCTAATCAAGTAGTCAAACAAAATACTCACAAAAGGCACAGGTCAAATACAAAGAGTACACAATGGAAGAGAGACGCATTTTTCTTTATAATACAAGGTGGGAAGGAGGGAGTAGGCTCAGTTTGGAGGGGGGAGAGAGCATATGAAAAGACATTGTTAACAGGAGAAAATTATTTTTTCCGCTTGCTATAACCTTAATTTTTCCCCCCTTGTAAATGCACATCATCACCAATGAAATCGCACCTTTAGCATGTTTGTATTAAATAATACCGCAATAAAAATGTTGAAAAATTAAATAAATCACTTTAAAAAAAAAATGTTGCAGCGGCCGTGCGGAAACGTCACCGTGGAGTTATTGAGTCTGTTTAGCTGATTGGAGAGCTAGCTTCTGCAGCTAGTGGGTCCACGACCATGACTTCTGTTTTGTTTCATTAGCCGTTTTACTGCCGTGTTACAGACACTGTTGGGACACAATTTTGTGAAAATTACTCATTTTGCAACGAATATATCTGCGGCTTATACACACACACACACACACACACACACACACACACACACACACACACACACACACACACACACACACACACACACACACACTCTTGTATTTGTTACCTTCTTGAGACCTGAGAAAAAGCCTCCCTCTTTAGGACCAGCCTTTCTAGATATATAAAGAAGTGTATTTACAACATTAATAATATATACATACTATGCACATATAAAAAAGCTTGTTGTGAAAAATGAGTTGGAATTTCACAAAAAAAACTTAGAGTTTTGGCAGTATTATAATAAAAATCATTTTACTCAACGAGAGTCAAAATTCCACAAGAAAAACTGAAAATTTGTGCAATATTATGATAAAATTTGAAATTTTACTCAATAACAGTCGCAATTTTACAAGAAAAGCTTAACATTTTGGCAATTTAATGAAAGGAGTCATTTAACTCAACAAAAGTCACAATTTTATAAGAAAACTAAAATGTTGGCAATATTATAATAATAATCGGAATTTTACTTGGCAAAATTATGACAAAAGTCGTCATTTTACTCCAAAAAATGTCACTATTTTACAAGAAAGACAAAAAAATTGGCTAAATTGTGATAAAAGTCAGAATTTTATATGACAAATGTCACCATTTGGCATTAAAAAGTAATAATTTTACATAAAAAAAAAAAGAAGTAATAATTTTATGAGAACATATTGCAATATTACAGAAACAGAAAGAATATGAGAAATTGTTCCCAATTTTATAAGAAAAAAGTCAACACATTGTGAGAAAAAGACTGATTTTAGTTCATTTGTATTTTTTTTTTGAAGTTTTTGTTTGTAATTGGATTTTAATCTTCATGATTTACTTCAAGTTATTACAGTATGTCTCTATATACATATTTATTATACTTTTTAATGAATTTTGGTCAAAGGGGACGCATTTCAATTTCTTACACACACTTGTTATTTCATATGTTGACCGGAGGGGAAGCACTTTTAAAAGTGACACACATTGTCTATTAGATGCAATGTTATTGGGACCATGATTTATGTCATCACTTGTTCACACCTCCTCATATGGAAGATACTTTTCCTTCTTCATGTCTCAATAAGGGTGGAAAAACAAAACACACACACACACACACACTCATTCTTGTATTTGTTACCTTCTTGTAACCTGAGAAAAAAGCCTCCCTCTTTAGGACCAGCCTTTCTAGATATATAAAGATGTGTATTTACAACATTAATAATATATACATACTATGCACATATAAAAAAGCTTGTTGTGAAAAATGGGTTGGAATGTCACAAGAAAAAGGTCACAATTTCACAAGAAAAACTTAGAATGTTGGCAGTATTATAATAAGTCGTCATTTTAATCAACGCGAGTCAAAATTTCACAAGAAAAAGTGAACATTTGTGCAATTTTATGATAAAAGTTGGAATTTTACTCAATAACAGTCGCAATTTTAGAAGAAAAGCTTAACATTTTGGCAATTTAATGAAAGGAGTTGTAATTTAACTCAACAAAAGTCACAATTTTATAAAAAAAACAACCATTTGGCAATATTATAATAATAATCGGAATTTTACTTGGCAAAATAATAATACCTGGGATTTATATAGCGCTTTTCTAAGTACCCAAAGTCGCTTTACATGTTAAAAACCCATCATTCATTCACACCTGGTGTGACAAAAGTCGTCATTTTACTTTAAAAAAGTTCATTATTTTACAAGAAAAGCTTAACATTTTGGCAATTTTCTGAAAAGAGTCGTCATTTTACTCGGCAAAAGTCACAATTTTATAAGAAAACTTTAAAATGATGGCAATATTATAAGAATAATCGGAATTTTACTTGGCAATATTACGACAAAAGCAGGCATGTGATTTTTCCGTCTAAAGTCGGAATTCCGTCTTTTTTAATCTCGGGGGGGGAAAAAAATTATCTCCCATTTTTCGGGGGTTTTTTCCGACCCTAAATCAAGATTCGAGACGTAGTTTATATTACGCCGTAGTTGATTGGTCGATATGTTCCTTGTGACCAATCAGGACATCTGTTATGAATGATAACGTTAATAACGTCATAATGGTTATTACCGCCATTTTCCATATGTAAACAATGTCGGTTCTCGAGAGAAAGGACGCTTTACGAGTAAAAGAAATGGATAAACATGTCAAAAATAAGTTTCGATGGGACTGGATGGAAAGGGAAATCACTGATACTGTTGGGAAGAAGAAAGTTACGACTTTGTTCGGTGATTTTATTCGCAAAATCGATCGTCCCGGAAAAGGTTTTGTGCACATGGTGTCATGATAATATTGACTATGGATCACGAGGTTTCAAGGCTTTGGAAGTACATGCGCAACGCCAAAAACATATGAAACAACTTGAAGCAAGGAAAACAAACTTTTCACTAGCTGGTACTTTTGGATGTCAACCCAAAGTGAGCAAAGCTTACGGACTTCAACTTTTGTTTACATCGACAACTGCCGTAGACATGGAGAGGAAAGATCCGCCCACTTCAGTTGCAGACAGGGTTGTTAATAATGAGGTAAGCTAAAAAATATTTGCTTGCGAAATACGCATGTTTGTTTTAAATATTAACCAATTATTGCTTAGCGAAATATAAATGGGTTTTTCTAAAAATAAAAAGCCACGTGAAAATATATTATGAAATTACAGAAATTCAAAGAGTCGCATTATTGATTCCAGTTAACAATTTATTTGAAATAAATTTGCATATAATACTATTTTGTAATATTAAGTTCTTATGTAGTCTGTTGAAACTATTGTCAGTGGTGTAACAATCTTGTAGGTCAATATTTTCACACTTGTTTCATGCAATATGTCAGTGTCCTCACATTATTATTATTTCCTGTTTTCAAATATGAGTAAACAATACTAAACATGTTTAATTATTTTCATAAATTTATATCGTATTTTGGCGAAAAGAATTAAATGTTTACATTTGGTATTTTGTTAAATACATTTGCAAGGAAAGCTCATGTTAGGGCTCTCTGAGAAAGCTCATGTGTGAAGTGAACTGAAGTAATGTGGTAATACTGTAAATAAAGTGTAGATAATAACACTGATCAATGTGGATGTGAAATGAACACAAGATGTAAATATTAGTGACTAAATACTGTTGGGACTGAACCAAATACAGTCATTCATTATTATAATTGGGTTATGTATGTTCTATTAATGATGTTTTCATGTCTTTAAACACTAAAATATTTTCTTCAAATGTCTTTGTTCATTTTAGCATTGCCTTCCCACACGACCAAGACTTGCTGGAGGAGATGTTGACGGACAGACGCTTGCACACGTCGCAGCATATTGTGAGTCCTGACATCTCCACACGCAACTTTTAACGACACGCTCAGCGCCCGTTAAAGAGCCTCCTAAAGTAGTGGTATGTGGTGGTGGTCGGCCATGTGGTGGTGGTCGGCCATGTGGTGGTGGTCAGCCATGTGGTGGTGGTCGGCCACGTGGTGGTGGTCGGCCATATGCTGGCGCCGCCCCGCTCAACGGTGCGTATAAGAACGCCATTTGTATTCACGCGTGGCCCGCTTAGACTCTGCAAATGATGCATAGGGAAGAGCGCTGACTGGGAGTGTGTAAATGACACAATAAAACAAACAAAGTGGCGCATGAGGAGAAAGTGCAGGCGTGGATGTGTGAGGACTGCCTGAGTGGAAGATAAGCCCACACGCTGGCGGCTTGTTAGTCCGCCGCCGTTCAAGTGGCAACAATGGAGACAAAGGAGGAGGAAATGGTGACTTTGCACAGCGCCGAGAAAAGAAAAGAATACGGAGGATAGTTTGTGTGCAATGTAGGCATCAAACACTGTGACACCTGCACTACAACAACTGTTCTGTCCTGGTCATCAAACACTGTGACACCTGCACTACAACAACTGTGCTGTCCTGGTCATCAAACACTGTGACACCTGCACTACAACAACTGTGGTGTCCTGGGCATCAAACACTGTGACACCTGCACTACAACAACTGTGCTGTCCTGGTCATCAAACACTGTGACACCTGCACTACAACAACTGTGGTGTCCTGGGCATCAAACACTGTGACACCTGCACTACAACAACTGTGGTGTCCTGGGCATCAAACACTGTGACACCTGCACTACAACAACTGTGGTGTCCTGGTCATCAAACACTGTGACACCTGCACTACAACAACTGTGGTGTCCTGGTCATCAAAACACTGTGACACCTGCACTACAACAACTGTGGTGTCCTGGGCATCAAACACTGTGACACCTGCACTACAACAACTGTGCTGTCCTGGTCATCAAACACTGTGACACCTGCACTACAACAACTGTGGTGTCCTGGCATCAAACACTGTGACACCTGCACTACAACAACTGTGGTGTCCTGGGCATCAAACACTGTGACACCTGCACTACAACAACTGTGGTGTCCTGGGCATCAAACCACTGTGACACTACTACAACAACTGTGTGTCCTGGGCATCAAACACTGTGACACTCTGCACTACAACAACTGTGGTGTCCTGGGCATCAAACACTGTGACACCTGCACTACAACACTGTGGTGTCCTGGGCATCAAACACTGTGACACCTGCACTACAACAACTGTGGTGTCCTGGGCATCAAACACTGTGACACCTGCACTACAACAACTGTGGTGTCCTGGGCATCAAACACTGTGACACCTGCACTACAACAACTGTGTGTCCTGGGCATCAACACTGTGACACCTGCACTACAACAACTGTGGTGTCCTGGGCATCAAACACTGTGACACCTGCACTACAACAACTGTGGTGTCCTGGGCATCAAACACTGTGACACCTGCACTACAACAACTGTGGTGTCCTGGGCATCAAACACTGTGACACCTGCACTACAACAACTGTGGTGTCCTGGGCATCAAACACTGTGACACCTGCACTACAACAACTGTGGTGTCCTGGTCATCAAACACTGTGACACCTGCACTACAACAACTGTGGTGTCCTGGGCATCAAACACTGTGACACCTGCACTACAACAACTGTGGTGTCCTGGGCATCAAACACTGTGACACCTGCACTACAACAACTGTGGTGTCCTGGGCATCAAACACTGTGACACCTGCACTACAACAACTGTGGTGTCCTGGGCATCAAACACTGTGACACCTGCACTACAACAACTGTGGTGTCCTGGGCATCAAACACTGTGACACCTGCACTACAACAACTGTGGTGTCCTGGGCATCAAACACTGTGACACCTGCACTACAACAACTGTGGTGTCCTGGGCATCAAACACTGTGACACCTGCACTACAACAACTGTGGTGTCCTGGTCATCAAACACTGTGACACCTGCACTACAACAACTGTGGTGTCCTGGGCATCAAACACTGTGACACCTGCACTACAACAACTGTGGTGTCCTGGGCATCAAACACTGTGACACCTGCACTACAACAACTGTGGTGTCCTGGGCATCAAACACTGTGACACCTGCACTACAACAACTGTGGTGTCCTGGTCATCAAACACTGTGACACCTGCACTACAACAACTGTGGTGTCCTGGTCATCAAACACTGTGACACCTGCACTACAACAACTGTGGTGTCCTGGGCATCAAACACTGTGACACCTGCACTACAAGCAACTGTGGTGTCCTGGGCATCAACACTGTGACACCTGCACTACAACAACTGTGGTGTCCTGGGCATCAAACACTGTGACACCTGCACTACAACAACTGTGGTGTCCTGGTCATCAAACACTGTGACACCTGCACTACAACAACTGTGCTGTCCTGGGCATCAAACACTGTGACACCTGCACTACAACAACTGTGGTGTCCTGGGCATCAAACACTGTGACACCTGCACTACAACAACTGTGGTGTCCTGGGCATCAAACACTGTGACACCTGCACTACAACAACTGTGGTGTCCTGGGCATCAAACACTGTGACACCTGCACTACAACAACTGTGCTGTCCTGGGCATCAAACACTGTGACACCTGCACTACAACAACTGTGGTGTCCTGGGCATCAAACACTGTGACACCTGCACTACAACAACTGTGGTGTCCTGGGCATCAAACACTGTGACACCTGCACTACAACAACTGTGGTGTCCTGGGCATCAAACACTGTGACACCTGCACTAATCAACAACTGTGGTGTCCTGGGCATCAAACACTGTGACACCTGCACTACAACAAACTGTGGTGTCCTGGTCATCAAACACTGTGACACCTGCACTACAACAACTGTGCTGTCCTGGGCATCAACACTGTGACACCTGCACTACAACAACTGTGGTGTCCTGGGCAAACAAACACTGTGACACCTGCACTACAACAACTGTGGTGTCCTGGGCATCAAACACTGTGACACCTGCACTACAACAACTGTGGTGTCCTGGCATCAAACACTGTGACACCTGCACTACAACAACTGTGGTGTCCTGGGCATCAAACACTGTGACACCTGCACTACAACAACTGTGGTGTCCTGGGCATCAACACTGTGACACCTGCACTACAACAACTGTGGTGTCCTGGGCATCAAACACTGTGACACCTGCACTACAACAACTGTGGTGTCCTGGGCATCAAACACTGTGACAACCCTGCACTACAACAACTGTGGTGTCCTGGGCATCACAACACTGTGACACCTGCACTACAACAACTGTGGTGTCCTGGGCATCAAACACTGTGACACCTGCACTACAACAACTGTGGTGTCCTGGGCATCAAACACTGTGACACCTGCACTACAACAACTGTGGTGTCCTGGGCATCAAACACTGTGACACCTGCACTACAACAACTGTGGTGTCCTGGGCATCAAACACTGTGACACCTGCACTACAACAACTGTGGTGTCCTGGGCATCAAACACTGTGACACCTGCACTACAACAACTGTGGTGTCCTGGGCATCAAACACTGTGACACCTGCACTACAACAACTGTGGTGTCCTGGTCATCAAACACTGTGACACCTGCACTACAACAACTGTGGTGTCCTGGTCATCAAACACTGTGACACCTGCACTACAACAACTGTGGTGTCCTGGGCATCAAACACTGTGACACCTGCACTACAACAACTGTGGTGTCCTGGGCATCAAACACTGTGACACCTGCACTACAACAACTGTGGTGTCCTGGGCATCAAACACTGTGACACCTGCACTACAACAACTGTGGTGTCCTGGGCATCAAACACTGTGACACCTGCACTACAACAACTGTGGTGTCCTGGGCATCAAACACTGTGACACCTGCACTACAACAACTGTGGTGTCCTGGGCATCAAACACTGTGACACCTGCACTACAACAACTGTGGTGTCCTGGGCATCAAACACTGTGACACCTGCACTACAACAACTGTGGTGTCCTGGGCATCAAACACTGTGACACCTGCACTACAACAACTGTGGTGTCCTGGGCATCAAACACTGTGACACCTGCACTACAACAACTGTGGTGTCCTGGGCATCAAACACTGTGACACCTGCACTACAACAACTGTGGTGTCCTGGGCATCAAACACTGTGACACCTGCACTACAACAACTGTGGTGTCCTGGGCATCAAACACTGTGACACCTGCACTACAACAACTGTGGTGTCCTGGGCATCAAACACTGTGACACCTGCACTACAACAACTGTGGTGTCCTGGGCATCAAACACTGTGACACCTGCACTACAACAACTGTGGTGTCCTGGGCATCAAACACTGTGACACCTGCACTACAACAACTGTGGTGTCCTGGGCATCAAACACTGTGACACCTGCACTACAACAACTGTGGTGTCCTGGTCATCAAACACTGTGACACCTGCACTACAACAACTGTGGTGTCCTGGGCATCAAACACTGTGACACCTGCACTACAACAACTGTGGTGTCCTGGGCATCAAACACTGTGACACCTGCACTACAACAACTGTGGTGTCCTGGGCATCAAACACTGTGACACCTGCACTACAACAACTGTGGTGTCCTGGGCATCAAACACTGTGACACCTGCACTACAACAACTGTGGTGTCCTGGGCATCAAACACTGTGACACCTGCACTACAACAACTGTGGTGTCCTGGGCATCAAACACTGTGACACCTGCACTACAACAACTGTGGTGTCCTGGGCATCAAACCACTGTGACACCTGCACTACAACAACTGTGGTGTCCTGGGCATCAAACACTGTGACACCTGCACTACAACAACTGTGGTGTCCTGGGCATCAAACACTGTGACACCTGCACTACAACAACTGTGGTGTCCTGGGCATCAAACACTGTGACACCTGCACTACAACAACTGTGGTGTCCTGGGCATCAAACACTGTGACACCTGCACTACAACAACTGTGGTGTCCTGGGCATCAAACACTGTGACACCTGCACTACAACAACTGTGTGTCCTGGGCATCAAACACTGTGACACCTGCACTACAACAACTGTGGTGTCCTGGGCATCAAACACTGTGACACCTGCACTACAACAACTGTGGTGTCCCTGGGCATCAAACACTGTGACACCTGCACTACAACAACTGTGGTGTCCTGGGCATCAAACACTGTGACACCTGCACTACAACAACTGTGGTGTCCTGGGCATCAAACACTGTGACACCTGCACTACAACAACTGTGGTGTCCTGGGCATCAAACACTGTGACACCTGCACTACAACAACTGTGGCTGTCCTGGGCATCAAACACTGTGACACCTGCACTACAACAACTGTGGTGTCCTGGGCATCAAACACTGTGACACCTGCACTACAACAACTGTGGTGTCCTGGGCATCAAACACTGTGACACCTGCACTACAACAACTGTGGTGTCCTGGGCATCAAACACTGTGACACCTGCACTACAACACTGTGCTGTCCTGGGCATCAACACTGTGACACCTGCACTACAACAACTGTGGTGTCCTGGGCATCAAACACTGTGACACCTGCACTACAACAACTGTGGTGTCCTGGGCATCAAACACTGTGACACCTGCACTACAACAACTGTGGTGTCCTGGGCATCAAACACTGTGACACCTGCACTACAACAACTGTGGTGTCCTGGGCATCAAACACTGTGACACCTGCACTACAACAACTGTGGTGTCCTGGGCATCAAACACTGTGACACCTGCACTACAACAACTGTGGTGTCCTGGGCATCAAACACTGTGACACCTGCACTACAACAACTGTGGTGTCCTGGTCATCAAACACTGTGACACCTGCACTACAACAACTGTGGTGTCCTGGGCATCAAACACTGTGACACCTGCACTACAACAACTGTGGTGTCCTGGGCATCAAACACTGTGACACCTGCACTACAACAACTGTGGTGTCCTGGGCATCAAACACTGTGACACCTGCACTACAACAACTGTGGTGTCCTGGGCATCAACACTGTGACACCTGCACTACAACAACTTGTGGTGTCCTGGGCATCAAACACTGTGACACCTGCACTACAACAACTGTGGTGTCCTGGCATCAAACACTGTGACACCTGCACTACAACAACTGTGGTGTCCTGGGCATCAAACACTGTGACACCTGCACTACAACAACTGTGGTGTCCTGGTCATCAAACACTGTGACACCTGCACTACAACAACTGTGGTGTCCTGGGCATCAAACACTGTGACACCTGCACTACAACAACTGTGCGTGTCCTGGGCATCAAACACTGTGACACCTGCACTACAACAACTGTCGTGTCCTGGGCATCAAACACTGTGACACCTGCACTACAACAACTGTGGTGTCCTGGGCATCAACACTGTGACACCTGCACTACAACAACTGTGGTGTCCTGGGCATCAAACACTGTGACACCACTGCACTACAACAACTGTGGTGTCCTGGGCATCAAACACTGTGACACCTGCACTACAACAACTGTGGTGTCCTGGGCATCAAACACTGTGACACCTGCACTACAACAACTGTGGTGTCCTGGGCATCAAACACTGTGACACCTGCACTACAACAACTGTGGTGTCCTGGCATCAAACACTGTGACACCTGCACTACAACAACTGTGCGT
>NC_084748.1:370738-389317 GCF_033978785.1 Entelurus aequoreus | reverse complement strand
CCTGCACTACAACAACTGTGGTGTCCTGGGCATCAAACACTGTGACACCTGCACTACAACAACTGTGGTGTCCTGGGCATCAAACACTGTGACACCTGCACTACAACAACTGTGCTGTCCTGGGCATCAAACACTGTGACACCTGCACTACAACAACTGTGGTGTCCTGGGCATCAAACACTGTGACACCTGCACTACAACAACTGTGCTGTCCTGGTCATCAAACACTGTGACACCTGCACTACAACAACTGTGGTGTCCTGGGCATCAAACACTGTGACACCTGCACTACAACAACTGTGGTGTCCTGGGCATCAAACACTGTGACACCTGCACTACAACAACTGTGGTGTCCTGGTCATCAAACACTGTGACACCTGCACTACAACAACTGTGGTGTCCTGGGCATCAAACACTGTGACACCTGCACTACAACAACTGTGGTGTCCTGGGCATCAAACACTGTGACACCTGCACTACAACAACTGTGGTGTCCTGGGCATCAAACACTGTGACACCTGCACTACAACAACTGTGGTGTCCTGGGCATCAAACACTGTGACACCTGCACTACAACAACTGTGGTGTCCTGGGCATCAAACACTGTGACACCTGCACTACAACAACTGTGGTGTCCTGGTCATCAAACACTGTGACACCTGCACTACAACAACTGTGGTGTCCTGGGCATCAAACACTGTGACACCTGCACTACAACAACTGTGGTGTCCTGGGCATCAAACACTGTGACACCTGCACTACAACAACTGTGGTGTCCTGGGCATCAAACACTGTGACACCTGCACTACAACAACTGTGGTGTCCTGGGCATCAAACACTGTGACACCTGCACTACAACAACTGTGGTGTCCTGGGCATCAAACACTGTGACACCTGCACTACAACAACTGTGGTGTCCTGGGCATCCAACACTGTGACACCTGCACTACAACAACTGTGGTGTCCTGGGCATCAAACACTGTGACACCTGCACTACAACAACTGTGCTGTCCTGGGCATCAAACACTGTGACACCTGCACTACAACAACTGTGGTGTCCTGGGCATCAAACACTGTGACACCTGCACTACAACAACTGTGGTGTCCTGGTCATCAAACACTGTGACACCTGCACTACAACAACTGTGGTGTCCTGGTCATCAAACACTGTGACACCTGCACTACAAGAACTGTGGTGTCCTGGGCATCAAACACTGTGACACCTGCACTACAACAACTGTGGTGTCCTGGGCATCAAACACTGTGACACCTGCACTACAACAACTGTGGTGTCCTGGTCATCAAACACTGTGACACCTGCACTACAACAACTGTGCTGTCCTGGGCATCAAACACTGTGACACCTGCACTACAACAACTGTGGTGTCCTGGGCATCAAACACTGTGACACCTGCACTACAACAACTGTGGTGTCCTGGGCATCAAACACTGTGACACCTGCACTACAACAACTGTGGTGTCCTGGGCATCAAACACTGTGACACCTGCACTACAACAACTGTGCTGTCCTGGGCATCAAACACTGTGACACCTGCACTACAACAACTGTGGTGTCCTGGGCATCAAACACTGTGACACCTGCACTACAACAACTGTGGTGTCCTGGGCATCAAACACTGTGACACCTGCACTACAACAACTGTGGTGTCCTGGGCATCAAACACTGTGACACCTGCACTACAACAACTGTGGTGTCCTGGGCATCAAACACTGTGACACCTGCACTACAACAACTGTGGTGTCCTGGGCATCAAACACTGTGACCCCTGCACTACAACAACTGTGGTGTCCTGGGCATCAAACACTGTGACACCTGCACTACAACAACTGTGGTGTCCTGGTCATCAAACACTGTGACACCTGCACTACAACAACTGTGCTGTCCTGGGCATCAAACACTGTGACACCTGCACTACAACAACTGTGGTGTCCTGGGCATCAAACACTGTGACACCTGCACTACAACAACTGTGGTGTCCTGGGCATCAAACACTGTGACACCTGCACTACAACAACTGTGGTGTCCTGGGCATCAAACACTGTGACACCTGCACTACAACAACTGTGGTGTCCTGGGCATCAAACACTGTGACACCTGCACTACAACAACTGTGGTGTCCTGGGCATCAAACACTGTGACACCTGCACTACAACAACTGTGGTGTCCTGGTCATCAAACACTGTGACACCTGCACTACAACAACTGTGGTGTCCTGGTCATCAAACACTGTGACACCTGCACTACAACAACTGTGGTGTCCTGGGCATCAAACACTGTGACACCTGCACTACAACAACTGTGCTGTCCTGGTCATCAAACACTGTGACACCTGCACTACAACAACTGTGGTGTCCTGGGCATCAAACACTGTGACACCTGCACTACAACAACTGTGGTGTCCTGGGCATCAAACACTGTGACACCTGCACTACAACAACTGTGGTGTCCTGGGCATCAAACACTGTGACACCTGCACTACAACAACTGTGGTGTCCTGGGCATCAAACACTGTGACACCTGCACTACAACAACTGTGGTGTCCTGGGCATCAAACACTGTGACACCTGCACTACAACAACTGTGGTGTCCTGGGCATCAAACACTGTGACACCTGCACTACAACAACTGTGGTGTCCTGGGCATCAAACACTGTGACACCTGCACTACAACAACTGTGGTGTCCTGGGCATCAAACACTGTGACACCTGCACTACAACAACTGTGGTGTCCTGGGCATCAAACACTGTGACACCTGCACTACAACAACTGTGGTGTCCTGGGCATCAAACACTGTGACACCTGCACTACAACAACTGTGGTGTCCTGGTCATCAAACACTGTGACACCTGCACTACAACAACTGTGGTGTCCTGGGCATCAAACACTGTGACACCTGCACTACAACAACTGTGGTGTCCTGGGCATCAAACACTGTGACACCTGCACTACAACAACTGTGGTGTCCTGGTCATCAAACACTGTGACACCTGCACTACAACAACTGTGGTGTCCTGGGCATCAAACACTGTGACACCTGCACTACAACAACTGTGGTGTCCTGGGCATCAAACACTGTGACACCTGCACTACAACAACTGTGGTGTCCTGGGCATCAAACACTGTGACACCTGCACTACAACAACTGTGGTGTCCTGGGCATCAAACACTGTGACACCTGCACTACAACAACTGTGGTGTCCTGGGCATCAAACACTGTGACACCTGCACTACAACAACTGTGGTGTCCTGGTCATCAAACACTGTGACACCTGCACTACAACAACTGTGGTGTCCTGGGCATCAAACACTGTGACACCTGCACTACAACAACTGTGGTGTCCTGGGCATCAAACACTGTGACACCTGCACTACAACAACTGTGGTGTCCTGGGCATCAAACACTGTGACACCTGCACTACAACAACTGTGGTGTCCTGGGCATCAAACACTGTGACACCTGCACTACAACAACTGTGGTGTCCTGGGCATCAAACACTGTGACACCTGCACTACAACAACTGTGGTGTCCTGGGCATCCAACACTGTGACACCTGCACTACAACAACTGTGGTGTCCTGGGCATCAAACACTGTGACACCTGCACTACAACAACTGTGCTGTCCTGGGCATCAAACACTGTGACACCTGCACTACAACAACTGTGGTGTCCTGGGCATCAAACACTGTGACACCTGCACTACAACAACTGTGGTGTCCTGGTCATCAAACACTGTGACACCTGCACTACAACAACTGTGGTGTCCTGGGCATCAAACACTGTGACACCTGCACTACAACAACTGTGGTGTCCTGGGCATCAAACACTGTGACACCTGCACTACAACAACTGTGGTGTCCTGGGCATCAAACACTGTGACACCTGCACTACAACAACTGTGGTGTCCTGGGCATCAAACACTGTGACACCTGCACTACAACAACTGTGCTGTCCTGGGCATCAAACACTGTGACACCTGCACTACAACAACTGTGGTGTCCTGGGCATCAAACACTGTGACACCTGCACTACAACAACTGTGGTGTCCTGGGCATCAAACACTGTGACACCTGCACTACAACAACTGTGGTGTCCTGGGCATCAAACACTGTGACACCTGCACTACAACAACTGTGGTGTCCTGGGCATCAAACACTGTGACACCTGCACTACAACAACTGTGGTGTCCTGGTCATCAAACACTGTGACACCTGCACTACAACAACTGTGCTGTCCTGGGCATCAAACACTGTGACACCTGCACTACAACAACTGTGGTGTCCTGGGCATCAAACACTGTGACACCTGCACTACAACAACTGTGGTGTCCTGGGCATCAAACACTGTGACACCTGCACTACAACAACTGTGGTGTCCTGGGCATCAAACACTGTGACACCTGCACTACAACAACTGTGGTGTCCTGGGCATCAAACACTGTGACACCTGCACTACAACAACTGTGGTGTCCTGGGCATCAAACACTGTGACACCTGCACTACAACAACTGTGGTGTCCTGGGCATCAAACACTGTGACACCTGCACTACAACAACTGTGGTGTCCTGGGCATCAAACACTGTGACACCTGCACTACAACAACTGTGGTGTCCTGGGCATCCAACACTGTGACACCTGCACTACAACAACTGTGGTGTCCTGGGCATCAAACACTGTGACACCTGCACTACAACAACTGTGCTGTCCTGGGCATCAAACACTGTGACACCTGCACTACAACAACTGTGGTGTCCTGGGCATCAAACACTGTGACACCTGCACTACAACAACTGTGGTGTCCTGGTCATCAAACACTGTGACACCTGCACTACAACAACTGTGGTGTCCTGGGCATCAAACACTGTGACACCTGCACTACAACAACTGTGGTGTCCTGGGCATCAAACACTGTGACACCTGCACTACAACAACTGTGGTGTCCTGGTCATCAAACACTGTGACACCTGCACTACAACAACTGTGCTGTCCTGGGCATCAAACACTGTGACACCTGCACTACAACAACTGTGGTGTCCTGGGCATCAAACACTGTGACACCTGCACTACAACAACTGTGGTGTCCTGGGCATCAAACACTGTGACACCTGCACTACAACAACTGTGGTGTCCTGGGCATCAAACACTGTGACACCTGCACTACAACAACTGTGCTGTCCTGGGCATCAAACACTGTGACACCTGCACTACAACAACTGTGGTGTCCTGGGCATCAAACACTGTGACACCTGCACTACAACAACTGTGGTGTCCTGGGCATCAAACACTGTGACACCTGCACTACAACAACTGTGGTGTCCTGGGCATCAAACACTGTGACACCTGCACTACAACAACTGTGCTGTCCTGGGCATCAAACACTGTGACACCTGCACTACAACAACTGTGGTGTCCTGGGCATCAAACACTGTGACACCTGCACTACAACAACTGTGGTGTCCTGGGCATCAAACACTGTGACACCTGCACTACAACAACTGTGGTGTCCTGGGCATCAAACACTGTGACACCTGCACTACAACAACTGTGGTGTCCTGGGCATCAAACACTGTGACACCTGCACTACAACAACTGTGGTGTCCTGGGCATCAAACACTGTGACACCTGCACTACAACAACTGTGGTGTCCTGGGCATCAAACACTGTGACACCTGCACTACAACAACTGTGGTGTCCTGGTCATCAAACACTGTGACACCTGCACTACAACAACTGTGGTGTCCTGGGCATCAAACACTGTGACACCTGCACTACAACAACTGTGGTGTCCTGGGCATCAAACACTGTGACACCTGCACTACAACAACTGTGGTGTCCTGGGCATCAAACACTGTGACACCTGCACTACAACAACTGTGGTGTCCTGGGCATCAAACACTGTGACACCTGCACTACAACAACTGTGCTGTCCTGGGCATCAAACACTGTGACACCTGCACTACAACAACTGTGGTGTCCTGGGCATCAAACACTGTGACACCTGCACTACAAGAACTGTGGTGTCCTGGGCATCAAACACTGTGACACCTGCACTACAACAACTGTGGTGTCCTGGGCATCAAACACTGTGACACCTGCACTACAACAACTGTGGTGTCCTGGGCATCAAACACTGTGACACCTGCACTACAACAACTGTGCTGTCCTGGGCATCAAACACTGTGACACCTGCACTACAACAACTGTGGTGTCCTGGTCATCAAACACTGTGACACCTGCACTACAACAACTGTGCTGTCCTGGGCATCAAACACTGTGACACCTGCACTACAACAACTGTGGTGTCCTGGGCATCAAACACTGTGACACCTGCACTACAACAACTGTGGTGTCCTGGGCATGACGTTAAAGTGCATCCGGCAGTGGAGGCTCCTCTATGGGGTCTTGGGGCTCTAGGAGGTTAACCCCTTTACTACTGTCACCCCAGGTGGCCCTTGGCAAAGGCCTAGTACCTGACTGGCCCCTAGCCAGGGATACGGTGAAGACCTCAACGGCGGAGCAGGCGGAAGATGTAAGAACTACCACGACGGCTGCGATGGCGAAGAAGGCCGCAGCAGAAAAGGGTCCCCAGTCGTCTTGGACTCCATGCCACCGGACCCTGACCCCATTCTGTCAAGGATGGTGTGGTGACTGTCTGAGCACCAGTCTCCCCACGTTGAACTAAGTCACGCACAGGCCAGTGTTTCCCACACATTCATTTATTTGTGGCGGCCCGCCACGAAAGAATTAAGGCCGCCACAAATAGATTTTTTTTTTTTTTTTTTGTGTGTCCTGTCCAGCTTCTCAGGCAAATCATATAGTTGATGTAGATGCCCGTATCGGCTGTTCAGATTGACTTTACAAAAGAGAAGTGTAGGATACTTCTCTTGTTGCCTTATTTATTTGTTACTGACTGTGGCAGGACACCTCTGCCTCTGTTTCACTTTATGTTGCTGGTAAATAATATGGTTGTAGTAGTAGGCTAAAGTTAAATGATTTAATGTGCACTAATTAAAGGGGCAGAGCTTTAAGAGACACTTTAGCTTTTATATTTTATAAGATATATTTTTTGTAAGAACCACAATTAATAAATATATTTCAGTGAATAACTTATTGTTCAAATCTGTATATAAATATGTACATAAAGTGTTGTAATTATATTGTAAAATGGATGGATGGACGTTTAAAACAAAACTGTTATTATTAATTAGTAAGTAGGGATGTCCGATAATGGCTTTTTGCCGATATCCGATATGCCGATATTGTCCAACTCTTTAATTACCGATACCGATATCAACCGATATATGCAGTCGTGGAATTAACACATTATTATGTCTAATTTGGACAACCAGGTATGGTGAAGATAAGGTACTTTTTAAAAAAACGAATCAAATAAAATAAGATAAATAAATTAAAATCATTTTCTTGAATAAAAAAGAAAGTAAAACAATATAAAAACAGTTACATAGAAACTAGTAATTAATGAAAATGAGTAAAATGAAGTGTTAAAGGTTAGTACTATTAGTGGAGCAGCAGCACGCACAATCATGTGTGCTTACGGACTGTATCCCTTGCAGACTGTATTGATATATATTGATATATAATGTAGGAAGCAGAATATTAATAACAGAAAGAAACAACCCTTTTGTGTGAATGAGTGTAAATGGGGGAGGGAGTTTTTTTGGGTTGGTGCACTAATTGTAAGTGTATCTTGTGTTTTTTATGTGGATTTAATTTAAAAAAACAAAAAAAAACGATACTGATAATTAAAAAAAACGATACCGATAATTTCCGATATTACATTTTAACGCATTTATCGGCCGATAATATCGGACATCTGTATTAGTAAGTATACATTTTTTTAGCCTTTTTAGAGAAAATCATATCATTGTAGTCAATTACGCAAATTACTCGATGATGTCATGGTGACCACGCCCATAGCCACGCCCCCACCGCCACAGGTATCTTGGCAGTTTACGGGAAACACTGCAGGCATGAATAACGGTGCAAAATATTCTGGCTTTTACACAAATAATATTGCTGTGTTTACATGAGGGTGGTAAGGCGCGTCGGGCAGAGTGTTTACATCCATCCACTTCCTACCGCTTGTCCCTTTTTTGGGGTGGCGGAGGGTGCTGGAGCCTATCTCAGCTGCACACGGGCAGAAGGCGGAGTAGTTAGTAGTTAATTATATGTATTAGGGCTGCAACTAACGATTCATTTGATCATCGATTAATATGTTGATTATTACTCCGATTAATCGATTAATAATCGGATAAAAGAGACAAACTACATTTCTATCCTATCCAGTATTTTATTGGAAAAAAACAGCATACTGGCACCATACTTATTTTGATTATTGTTTCTCAGCTGTTTGTAAATGTTGCAGTTTATAAATAAAGCTTTATTTAAAAAAAAATTAAATAAAATAAAAAAAAACTGCGCATAGCATAGATCCAACGAATCGATGACTAAATTAATCGACAACTATTTTAATAATCGATTTTAATCGATTAGTTGTTGCAGCCCTAATATTTATATAGCCCTTTTCTCTAGTGACTCAAAGCGCTTCTGCATAGTGAAAGCCAATGTCTAAGTGACATTTAAGGCAGTGTGGGTGGCACAAGTGTCTTGCCCAAGGACACAACGGCAGTGACTAGGATGGCGGAAGCGGGAATCGAACCTGGAACCCTCAAGTTGCTGGCACGGCCGCTCTACCAACCGAGCTATATTGCCACCTCATCGCAGGGCCAACACAGATAAGACAGCCACAATCACCTGGTCAGTGGTCTAGTGGTTAGAGTGTCCGCCCTGAGGTGGGTAGGTCGCGAGTTCAAACCCCGGCCGAGTCATACCAAAGACTATAAAAATGGGAGCCATTACCTCCGTGCTTGGCACTCAGCATCAAGGGTTGGAATTGGGGGTTAAATCACCAAAAAGTATTCCCGGGCGCGGCCACTGCTGCTGCTCCCTGCTCCCCTCACCTCCCAGGGGGTGATCAAGTGTTTACATATTCCTTTTAAATATCTGACAGTTGCATAGGTGCTTATTTGTCGGCAGTTTGTGGACACTCAGGCTGGTGAGCATGTGTGGGTGTACTTTCCAGAGACCACACTCACGGCATTTACTTATATGACCCAGCCCAAACAACCTACCCTAGTCATGGTGCGAGGGGGGGGGGGGGGGGGGATTCACCCAGCACAAAAAGTCAACACACATAGTCGCACATAACACAACCTATTACTATTAACTAGATCCACTAGATGTCCATTGCACTGGTCGCCTGAGGGTGGGGGTGGGGGGGTCACCCACATCTGCGGGTCCTCTCCAAGGTTTCTCATTGTATCCCATTGGGTTGAGTTTTTTCTTGCCCTGATGTGGTATCTGAGCCGACTGACACACCCTCCGCCATGGACTGACACACCCTCCACCATGGACTGACACACACTCCGCCATGGACTAACACACCCTCCACCATGGACTGACACACACTCCGCCATGGACTGACACACCCTCCACCACGGATACTAATCATGGTCCCGAGCGTGCGAGCGTGCGTGCGTGCGTGCGTGCGTGCGTGCGAGCGTGCGTGCGTGCGTGCGTGCGTGCGTGCGTGCGTGTGCGTGTGTGAGTGTGTGTGTGTTGCAGATGTAAGACCAAGCTGGCAGAGTCTCTCGCTGCCTGCAGGGTGTCCTGCATCCTCTCAGAGTCTGTGAGGACCAGACAGCACGTAGCCAAAATACTACCTCTTTACGCCTGGGTCAACACTCTCAAGAGCAGGTGCAACTCAACACACACACACACACACACACACACACACACACACACACACATTCTTGTATTTGTTACCTTCTTGAGACGTGATAAAAAAGCCTCCCTCTTTAGGACCAGCCTTTCTAGATATATAAAGAAGTGTATTTACAACATTAATAATATATACATACTATGCACATATAAAAAAGCTTGTTGTGAAAAATGAGTTGGAATTTCACAAAAAAAAGGTCACAATTTCACAAAGAAAACTTGTATTATTATTTTATTATAATAAAAGTCGCCATTTTACTCAACGCAAGTCAACATTTTTGAAGAAAAACTGAACATTTGTGCAATATTATGATAAAAGTTGGAATTTTACTCAATAACAGTCGCAATTTTACAAGAAAAGCTTAACATTTTGACAATTTTATGAAAAGAGTCGTCATTTTACTCGACAAAAGCCACAATTTTATAAGAAAACTAACATTTGGCAATATTATAATAATAATCGGAATTTTACTTGGCAAAATGATGACAAAAGTCATCATTTTGCGCCAAAAAATGTCACTGTTTTACAAGAAAGACCAAAAAATTGGCAATATTGTGATAAAAGTCCGAATTTTATATGACAAATGTCACCATTTGGCATTAAAAAGTAATAATTTTACATTTAAAAAAAAGTAATAATTTTATGAGAAAATATTGCAATATTACAAAAACAGAAAAAATATGAGACATTGTTCCCAATTTTATAAGAAAAAAGTCGACACATCGTGAGAAAAAGACTGCTTTTAGTTCATTTACTTTTTTTTTTAATTTTTTGTTTGTAATTGTTTCTTAATCTTCATGATTTACTTCAAGTTATTACAGTATGTCTCTATATACATATTTATTTTATTTTTTAAATACATTTTGGCCAAAGGGGGTGCATTTCAATTTCTTACACACACTTGTTATTTCATATGTTGACCAGAGGGGGAGCACTTTTAAAAGCGACACACAGTCAACTTGAAAAATCCCTCCTTTTTGAGGGGAGGATGGGTTAAAGAAATATTCAGTCTAAGTCTGAGACCAGGAACAAAAACCTCAATAGCCATAGCACACACAAACAATAAACAAAGAATACACACGACTTGCAACAGAGTCAATTTGAAAAAAATCCCTCCTTTTTGGGACCACCCTCATTCTGACCAGCAGGGGTGCAAATGAGACATTGTCTATTAGATGCAATGTTATTGGGACCATGATTTATGTCATCACATGTTCACACCTCCTCATATGGAAGATACTTTTCCTTCTTCATGTCTCAAGAAGTACAAGAACACACACACTCACACACACACACACACACACACACACACACACACACACACACACACACACACACACACACACACACACACACACACACACACACATTCTTGTATTTGTTACCTTCTTGAGACGTGATAAAAAAGCCTCCCTCTTTAGGACCAGCCTTTCTAGATATATAAAGAAGTGTATTTACAACATTAATAATATATACATACTATGCACATATAAAAAAGCTTGTTGTAAAAAATGAGTTGGAATTTCACAAAAAAAGGTCACAATTTCACAAAGAAAACTTGTATTATTTTATTATAATAAAATTCGCCATTTTACTCAACGCAAGTCAACATTTCAGAAGAAAAACTGAACATTTGTGCAATATTATGACAAAAGTTGGAATTTCACTCAATAACAGTCGCAATTTTACAAGAAAAGCTTAACATTTTGGCAATTTTCTGAAAAGAGTCGTCATTTTACTCGACAAAAGTCACAATTTTATAAGAAAACTAACATTTGGCAATATTATAATAATAATCGGGAAAAAATGTCACTGTTTTACAAGAAAGACCAAAAAATTGGCAATATTGTGATAAAAGTCCGAATTTTATATGACAAATGTCACCATTTGTTAATTAAAAAGTAATAATTTTACATGAAAAAAAAGTAATAATTTTATGAGAAAATATTGCAATATTACAAAAACAGAAAAAATATGAGACATTGTTCCCAATTTTATAAGAAAAAAGTCGACACATCGTGAGAAAAAGACTGCTTTTAGTTCATTTACTTTTTTATTTTATTTTTTGTTTGTAATTGTTTCTTAATCTTCATGATTTACTTCAAGTTATTACAGTATGTCTCTATATACATATTTATTTTATTTTTTAAATACATTTTGGCCAAAGGGGGCGCATTTCAATTTCTTACACACACTTGTTATTTCATATGTTGAGCACTTTTAAATGCGACACACAGTCAACTTGAAAAATCCCTCCTTTTTGAGGGGAGGATGCGTTAAAGAAATATTCAGTCTAAGTCTGAGACCAGGAACAAAAACCTCAATAGCCATAGCACACACAAACAATAAACAAAGAATACACACGACTTGCAACAGAGTCAATTTGAAAAAATCCCTCCTTTTTGGGACCACCCTCATTCTGACCAGCAGGGGTGCAAATGAGACATTGTCTATTAGATGCAATGTTATTGTGACCATGATTTATGTCATCACTTGTTCACACCTCCTCACATGGAAGATACTTTTCCTTCTTCATGTCTCAAGAAGTACAAGATCACACACGCACACACACACACACACATTCTTGTATTTCTTACCTTCTTGAGACATGAGAAAAAAGCCTCCCTCTTTAGGACCAGCCTTTCTAGATATATAAAGAAGTGTATTTACAACATTAATAATATATACATACTATGCACATATAAAAAAGCTTGTTGTGAAAAATGAGTTGGAATTTCACAAAAAAAAGGTCACAATTTCACAAAGAAAACTTGTATTATTATTTTATTATAATAAAAGTCGCCATTTTACTCAACGCAAGTCAACATTTTTGAAGAAAAACTGAACATTTGTGCAATATTATGATAAAAGTTGGAATTTTACTCAATAACAGTCGCAATTTTACAAGAAAAGCTTAACATTTTGGCAATTTTATGAAAAGAGTCGTCATTTTACTCGACAAAAGTCACAATTTTATAAGAAAACTAACATTTGGCAATATTATAATAATAATCTGAATTTTACTTGGCAAAATGATGACTTTTGTCATCATTTTGCACCAAAAAATGTCACTGTTTTACAAGAAAGACCAAAAAATTGGCAATATTGTGATAAGTCAGAATTTTATATGACAAATGTCACCATTTGGCATTAAAAAGTAATAATTTTACATTTACAAAAAAGTAATAATTTTATGAGAAAATATTGCAATATTACAAAAACAGAAAAAATATGAGACATTGTTCCCAATTTTATAAGAAAAAAGTCGACACATCGTGAGAAAAAGACTGCTTTTAGTTCATTTACTTTTTTATTTTATTTTTTGTTTGTAATTGTTTCTTAATCTTCATGATTTACTTCAAGTTATTACAGTATGTCTCTATATACATATTTATTTTATTTTTTAAATACATTTTGGCCAAAAGGGGGCGCATTTCAATTTCTTACACACACTTGTTATTTCATATGTTGACCAGAGGGGGAGCACTTTTAAAAGCGACACACGGTCAACTTGAAAAATCCCTCCTTTTTGAGGGGAGGATGGGTTAAAGAAATATTCAGTCTAAGTCTGAGACCAGGAACAAAAACCTCAATAGCCATAGCACACACAAACAATAAACAAAGAATACACACGACTTGCAACAGAGTCAATTTGAAAAAATCCCTCATTTTTGGGACCACCCTCATTCTGACCAGCAGGGGTGCAAATGAGACACTGTCTATTAGATGCAATGTTATTGGGACCATGATTTATGTCATCACATGTTCACACCTCCTCATATGGAAGATACTTTTCCTTCTTCATGTCTCAAGAAGTACAAGAACACACACACTCACACACACACACACACGCACTCACACACACACACACACACACACACACGCACACACACACACACACACACACATTCTTGTATTTGTTACCTTCTTGAGACGTGATAAAAAAGCCTCCCTCTTTAGGACCAGCCTTTCTAGATATATAAAGAAGTGTATTTACAACATTAATAATATATACATACTATGCAAATATAAAAAAGCTTGTTGTGAAAAATGAGTTGGAATTTCACCAAAAAAAGGTCACAATTTCACAAAGAAAACTTGTATTATTATTTTATTATAATAAAAGTCGCCATTTTACTCAACGCAAGTCAACATTTTTGAAGAAAAACTGAACATTTGTGCAATATTATGATAAAAGTTGGAATTTTACTCAATAACAGTCGCAATTTTACAAGAAAAGCTTAACATTTTGGCAATTTTCTGAAAAGAGTCGTCATTTTACTCGACAAAAGCCACAATTTTATAAGAAAACTAACATTTGGCAATATTATAATAATAATCGGAATTTTACTTGGCAAAATGATGACAAAAGTCATCATTTTGCGCCAAAAAATGTCACTGTTTTACAAGAAAGACCAAAAAATTGGCAATATTGTGATAAAAGTCCGAATTTTATATGACAAATGTCACCATTTGGCATTAAAAAGTAATAATTTTACATTTAAAAAAAAGTAATAATTTTATGAGAAAATATTGCAATATTACAAAAACAGAAAAAATATGAGACATTGTTCCCAATTTTATAAGAAAAAAGTCAACACATCGTGAGAAAAAGACTGCTTTTAGTTCATTTACTTTTTTATTTTATTTTTTGTTTGTAATTGTTTCTTAATCTTCATGATTTACTTCAAGTTATTACAGTATGTCTCTATATACATATTTATTTTATTTTTTAAATACATTTTGGCCAAAGGGGGTGCATTTCAATTTCTTACACACACTTGTTATTTCATATGTTGACCAGAGGGGGAGCACTTTTAAAAGCGACACACGGTCAACTTGAAAAATCCCTCCTTTTTGAGGGGAGGATGGGTTAAAGAAATATTCAGTCTAAGTCTGAGACCAGGAACAAAAACCTCAATAGCCATAGCACACACAAACAATAAACAAAGAATACACACGACTTGCAACAGAGTCAATTTGAAAAAATCCCTCCTTTTTGAGACCACCCTCATTCTGACCAGCAGGGGTGCAAATGAGACATTGTCTATTAGATGCAATGTTATTGGGACCATGATTTATGTCATCACTTGTTCACACCTCCTCATATGGAAGATACTTTTCCTTCTTCATGTCTCAAGAAGTACAAGAACACACACACACACACACACGCACACACACACACACGCACACACATTCTTGTATTTGTTACCTTCTTGAGACCTGAGAAAAATGACAGAGGAGGCGTCAGTGCGATACAGTTGGCGTATCGGTCACGTGACCAAAGCAGCTCGTGATCGGTCAGGTGACTTTCTAAAAGCGGCACGCGCACCGACACAGGGTATCGCTCTATGAGCTCCACGCTCGGTGTTGCCGGACCCATCACTACCGTGTTACTAGGGAAAGCTACAGGAATGACGGCGTGGCGAAGTTGGTAGAGTGGCCGTGCCAGCAATCGGAGGGTTGCTGGTTACTCGGGTTCAATCCCCACCTTTTACCTTCCTAGTCACGATACATGTTCACATTATTTATTGACTGTATGTAAAAAAGATAAAAAGATATTTTTATTTAAATGAAGATATGAAATAATCCTAAATAAAATACTTGGTTTATATTATCGTATATACTAGGACGGGGGTCGGCAACCCGCGGCTCTAGAGCCGCATGCGGCTCTTTAGCGCCGCCCTAGTGGCTCTCTGGAGATTTTTCAAAAATGTATGAAGAATGGAAAAAGATGAGGGGGAAAAAAATCAATTTTTTTGTTTTAGTATGGTTTCTGTAGGAGGACAAACATGACACAAACCTCCCTAATTGTTATAAATCACACTGTTTATATTAAACATGCTTCACTGATTCCAGTATTTGGCGAGCGCCGTTTTGTCCTACTAATTTTGACGGTCCTTGAACTCACCGTATAGTCTGTTTACATGCATAACTTTCTCCGCCTTTCTAGGACGTGTTTTATGCCACTTCTTTTTCTGTCTCATTTTGTCCACCACACTTTTAACAATGTACATGAATGCACGAAGGTGAGTTTTGTTGATGTTATTGACTTGTGTGGAGTGCTAATCAGACATATTTGGTCACTGCATGACTGCAAGCTAATCGATGCTAACATGCTATTTAGGCTAGCGATATGTACATATTGCATCATTATGCCTCATTTGTAGCTATATTTGAGCTCATTTAGTTTCCTTTAAGTCCTCTTAATTAAATTTACATCTCATGACACATGTAATATGGCTTTTAATTTTTTGCGGCTCCAGACAGATTTGTTTTTGTTTTTTTGGTCCAATATGGCTCTTTCAACATTTTGGGTTGCCGACCCCTGGACTAGGTCATAAAATCAGTGTCAGTTGAGTCGGTCCATAGGTTGCCTGTAGGGATTTTTAATGTCCAGCAGATGTCAGTATTTAGTGACACAGTATCAATACAGTTTTGCAATGTGTCGAAACGCTTCATGACGCCTCATCGACCCATCACTACTTATTAGCATGTAGCCACGAGCTAGCTAGCACTAATGTACACGACGTAGCTTCTCAAAAACTACTCGATATAATGCAAGTTTTAAAAAAATGTCTCCCCCGACACACTCGGAAAGACATATTTGTCATGGAAATGTTTACTTACCTGATAAATGGTTTTTTGCTTCTTTGTTCCAGAAGAGACATTGAACAACTCACGGGTGAGTCCGTCGCTAGTTGATTGTGTTGGTGACGTCACCACATCTGGCTTCTGATTGGTTCAAGTGCGAGTGTCACTTAACCCTTTCAGCGCCTCTATTAACGCTAATGCTCATGAACTAAATCATATATAAATATAGAATACATATTTTCATTGTATAAAATACAATGTTTTGAGAAAATTATGTGATTTGCTTTACGTCAGGTAGTCTTAAAAAAATTAGTGTGATTGCATTTTAGACTTTTAGGTTTTTACAGAAAATATCTCAATTTTCAGAGGTTAAAAAATATATGAGTAAAGCAACATATATTTAATTTTTTATATATAACAAAACTACACTTTTTAAAATTAAAATAATATAAATAAACATATTTGTTTTGGACTGTACTGACCTATTGTGTGAGAAGACCACTTTTTTTTTTTCAAGTCAAGTTTTTGGAAAAATATTCAAAAATCTAATGAATCATAAATAAGATCAGGTAAAGTCATGTTTTTAAAAAATGTGTTTGACGATTCAATTCAGAATCGATTCTCGATTCATTGTATTATTTGGTACAATAACTACAATACAACTTTAGGTTAGAAAAACTCCTTCTGGTTGTATGGTAATATAGCCTAAAAACTTATTTTTTTGTATTGATTATTTTAAATATTAAAAGCTTTTTATTTTTACACCAAAAATATATACATTTTGTTAATTGATATTTGAAAATTATAAGAATCAGGTTAGAAAAGCTCCTTTGCATGGAGATATGGGCTAAAAGCGTATTTTTAAAATGGATTCTTATTAAAATAAAAATGTTTTTTTAAACAAACTAAACGAAATCTATGTCTTTTTAATTTATATTTGAAAATTCTAAATCGATTTAGAATCGGGATGAGTAGGAGAAAAAATAAATAAATAATTTATTCTCATAAAAATAAATATTTTTTTTTAAATAAATTTGGAAAAATTATAAATCAATTTAAAATCAGAATGAAAAATAATTGTGAATTATATTTATATAGCGCTTTTCTCTAGTGACTCAAAGCGCTTTACATAGTGACACCCAATATCTAAGTTACATTTAAACCAGTGTGGGTGGCACTGGGAGCAGGTGGGTAAAGTGTCTTGCCCAAGGACACAACGGCAGTGACTAGGATGGCGGAAGCGGGGATTGAACCTGCAACCCTCAAGTTGCTGGCACGGCCGCTCTACCAACCGAGCTATACCGCCCCAATTGAATCAGGCTGCAGGTTAAAAAAAAAGCTGTTTCTGGTTGCACGGAAAATTATTTTTTTTTTCTAAAAATTGATTCTCATAAAAATAAAAATAATATATTTATTTTTTGAATACATTTTGGAAAATTATAAATCGATTTAGAATCAGAATGAAAAAGAATTGCATCAAGTTGCAGGTTAAAAAAAAACGATTTCTGGTTGCATGATTATTTGATTATTTTAAATATTAAAAGCTTTTTATTTTTACACCAAAAATATATACATTTTGTTAATTGATATTTGAAAATTATAAGAATCGGGTTAGAAAAGCTCCTTTGCATGGAGATATGGCCTGAAAGCGTATTTTTAAAATGGATTCTTATTAAAATAAAAATGTTTTTTTTGTTTTTTTAAACAAACCAAACAAAATCTATGTCTTTTTAATTTATTTTTGAAAATTCTAAATCGATTTAGAATCGGGATGAGTAAGAGAAAAAAAATTTAATAATTGATTCTCATAAAAATAAATATTTATTTTTTAAATACATTTTGGAAAATAATACATTGATTTAGAATCGTGATTAATAAGAATTGAATCAGGTTAGAGGTAAGAAAAGCCCTTTTTGGTTGCATGGACAATTTTTATTTTTATTTTTTCTAAAAATTGATTCTCATAAAAATAGAAATAATATACGTATTTATTTTTTAAATACATTTTGGAAAATTATAAATCGATTTAGAATCAGAGTGAAAACGAATTGCATCAAGTTGCAGGTTAAAAAAAACTTTCTGGTTGCATGGAGAAAAAAATAAAAAATTGATTCTCATTAAATAATATATATATATATATATATATATACATACATTTGTATTT
>NC_084748.1:345738-365738 GCF_033978785.1 Entelurus aequoreus | reverse complement strand
CTTTGAAGCTTGGCGGTTTACTGCGGCAACTCTGTGACGGGCCTCTTCTGCTTGAGGGTGTCGATGAGGGAGAGGACGCCTCGCTTGACGCTGGTCGACACCCGGCGGGACACCGAGTCGCCCGGCGGAGACGAGCCGCACGCCTTCTGGGAGGGCGGCCGCGCCACCAAGCACTTCTGGTACCGCAGCTGAGGGAGGAAACACACGGGATGTAAACCACGCCCTCAGCTAACAGTTAGCACGTGTTGACTACCACCAGGTGTGCGCCGGCAAAATTGGCATATTTAATCTACAAAGTTATATGACTGAGGTGTACGGTGGCTAAAATAAATAAATAAATAAAAGTTAGCATGCTAACAGTTAGCATGTGTCACATACAAAGTTATATGACTCTGAAGTGTACAAAGGCAACAACAACAAAAGAGTTAGCATGCTAACAGGTAGCATATGTAATATACAAAGTTATGTGACTGAAATGTACAGCGGCCCAACAAAAAAGTTAGCATGCTAACAGTTAGCATGTGTCACGTACAAAGTTATGACTCTGAAGTGTACAATGGCAAAATATAAAAAGAGTTGGCATGCTAACAGGTAGCATATGTAATGTACAAAGTTATATGACTGAGGTGTACGGCGGCAAAAAAAAAAAAAAGTTAGCATGCTTACAGTTAGCATGTGTCACGTACAAAGTTATATGACTCTGAAGTGTACAAAGGCAAAATTGGCAAAAAAATAAAATAAAATAGTTAGCATGCTAACAGGTAGCATATGTAATGCCCAAAGTTATATGACTGAGGTGTACAGTGGCAAAAACAAAAATAAAAAAAGTTAGCATGTGTCACATACAAAGTTATATGTTTCTGAAGTGTACAAAGGCAAAATTGGCACACAAAAAAGAGTTAGCATGCTAACAGGTAGCATATGTAATGTACAAAGTTATATGACTGAGGTGTACAGTGGCAAAAAAAAAAAAAAGTTAGCATGCTAACAGTTAGCATGTGTCACGTACAAAGTTATATGACTCTGAAGTGTACAAAGGCAAAATTGGCAAAAAATAAAATAAAATAGTTAGCATGCTAACAGGTAGCATATGTAATGCCCAAAGTTATATGACTGAGGTGTACGACGGCAAAAACAAACAATAAAAAAAGTTAGCATGCTAACAGTTAGCATGTGTCACATACAAAGTTATATGACTCTGAAGTGTACAAAGGCAAAATTGGCACACAAAAAAGAGTTAGCATGCTAACAGGTAGCATATGTAATGTACAAAGTTATATGACTGAGGTGTACAGCGGCCCAAAAAAAAAAGTTAGCATGCTAACAGTTAGCATGTGTCACATACAAAGTTACATGACTCTGAGGTGAACAATGGCAAAATTGGCAAAAAAAAAAAAAAAGGCATACACAAAAACATTTTAATGTTAGCATTCTAAAAGGTAGAATACGTAAAATGCAAAGTTATATGACAAAGATGTATGGCGGCAAAATTGGCCAAAACAAAAAGGTTAGCATGCTAACAAGTTAATGGTATGGTTAAAGTTAGCTCTCTGTGATCACGACGCCACTAAAAGTACCGTAATTTCCGGACCATAAGCCGCTACTTTTTTCCCTCGTTTTGGTCCGTGCGGCTTTTACGACGGTGCGGCTATTTTACGGCTTTTTTACGGCTTACGGTAACCAAGGGCGCACATTACCGAAGATGCGCGAGACCGAGGCAGCCATCTTGCGCCAGGTAACGAGAGCAAAATAAAGAGTAGGAGAGCGTCAGCGACAGTTTGGAAAACAATATGGAAAACAAACGTAGAAGTGCATATGATGCTGCGTTTAAGTTAAAGGCAATCGATTTGGCTGTCAAAGAAGGAAATAGAGCTGCAGCACGTACCCTTGACATCAACGAATCAATGGTGAGACGTTGGAGACGGCAGCATGAAGAACTGATTCAATGCAAAAAGACAAAAAAATCCTTCAGAGGTAATAAAAGCAGATGGCCGGAACTTGAAAACTTTCTTGAGGACTGGGTGAACACACAGAGAGCAGACGGCCGGGGTGTTTCCACCGTGCAGATCCGACTGAAAGCCCAAACAACCGCCAAAGAAATGAATATTCAAGATTTTAGAAGTGGACCATTATGGTGTGTCAGATTTATGAGACGAAAGGGGCTGTCCATTAGGGCGCGAACGACTCTGAGTCAGCAACTCCCTCCCGACCACGAGGAGAAAATAACAAACTTCCGCGAATTCACACAAAGAAAAATAGAGGAATATTCCATCGGACCGGACGAGATAATAAACATGGATGAAGTGCCTCTTTCCTTTGACTTGCCTCTCACAAGGACTGTTAACAAAAAAGGTGAATCGTCCATCACACTGAGAACAACTGGCCATGAGAGAACACATTTCACTTGTGTTCTGGGCTGCACAGCATCTGGACTAAAGCTTCCACCGATGGTGATTTTTAAACGGATTACTATGCCAAATGAAAAATTCTTGAAAGACATCTCCATAAAAGTCAACCAGAAAGGGTGGATGATGGAAAGCGTTATGAAGGAATGGCTGAATGAGTGCTAAGTCAAGCGACCTGGGGGATTTTTTCACCAAAAAAAAGCACTGCTCGTTTTGGACAGCATGAGAGCCCATATAACAGATTCTGTGAAAGCAGCCATCAAGAGCACAAACTATATTCCAGCTGTGATACCTGGGGGCACAACGAAGCATTTGCAGCCACTGGACATCAGTGTGAATCGTGCTTTTAAAGTGGCACTAAGAGTTCAGTGGGAGGCATGGATGACTCACGGTGAGAAATCATTCACCAAAACTGGTCGCATGCGAAAAGCAACTTTTGCTCAAGTCTGCCAGTGGATCCTGACGGCATGGAAAAGTGTGAAAACATCCACGATCATCAACGGCTATCGAAAAGCTGGACTGCTGCGTCGTGATGATGAAGAGGACGGCGTAACGGCTGACGGAGCCAAAGCTGTTGATTCCACTGACGAAGGAGAGAAAGTGGCTGACGACGCCATTTTGGACCTGTTCTTCTCCGACACCGACGAAGAGGATTTCGGTGGTTTTAGTACGCAGGAGGAAGACTATGACCAGTGATTAAAGACTGACTACCGTCACTACCTGTAATACCGTTGTATTATTTGTACTCTGCACAAATGCTGTTCGCCATGTCAAAGATGTGAAAGTTTGATTGAAAGATTTATAGTTAATAAATGGGACGTTTTGCATTCCCAAACAGTCATCTCTGTCCCGACAATCCCCTCCGTGGTAGCAGGAACCCCTATATACTACGCTAATTACACATCAAAACCCTGCGGCTTATAGTCGGGTGCGGCTTATATATGGAGCAATCTGTATTTTCCCCTAAATTTAGCTGGTGCGGCTTATAGTCAGGTGCGGCTTATAGTCCGGAAATTACGGTAGTTCCTCTGCGTTAGCACTTATAATAACAATATGGCTAATACTTGGTTCATATTTAAAGTAGCAATGACTGTCACACACACACACACACATACTAGGTGTGGTGAAATTATTCTCTGCATTTGACCCATCACCCTTGTTCACCCCCTGGGAGGTGAGGGGAGCAGTGAGCAGCAGCGGTGGCCGCGCCCGGGAATCATTTTTTGGTGATTTAAATCCCCAATTCCAAGCCTTGATGCTGAGTGCCAAGCAGGGAGGTAACGGCTCCCATTTTTATAGTCTTTGGTATGACTCGGCCGGGGTTTGAACTCACGACCTACCCACCTCTAACCGCTAGGCCAGTATTCTTCAACCTTTTTTTGAGCCAAGGCACATTTTTTTTCATAAAAAAAAATTCCGGAGGCACACCACCAGCAGAAAAGCTTAAAAAAATGAAACTCCACCATGTTGTCGTGCCTTATTTGGAGTTGGTTTAGTGCTTTAGTTCCTGTCGTGCGCTCTTATTTTGGTGACCGTTCCTGTTTTGTTAGTGTTCTCCTTCCTTTTGAGTGCTCTTACCCGCACCTGCTTTACAATCAGGACTATTTAAGTTGTGCGTACGCTGTCCTTCTTTGTGCGGACACTGTTGATTGCCATGTCATGTACGGGTGTACTTTGTGGACGCTGTAAGTTTTTGCTGTCGTCCAGCATTCTGTTTTCGTTTAGCCAGTTCATTTTGACTTTTGTTTTGCATAGCCATCACCTACGCTTCAGTGCCTTTTCCTTTTGTTCATTTTTGGTTTTAAGTAGGGATGTCCGATAAATGCGTTAAAATGTAATATCGGAAATTATCTGTATCGTTTTTTTATTATCTGCATCGTTTTTGTTTTTTTTGGTTTTTTTATTTTTATTTAATTTTTTTATTAAATCAACATAAAATTAGTGCACCAACCCAAAAAACCTCCCTCCCCCCATTTCTTTCTGTTATCAATATTCTGGTTCCTACATTATATATCAATATATATCAATACAGTCTGCAAGGGATACAGTCCGTAAGCACACATGATTGTGCGTGCTGCTGCTCCACTAATAGTACTAACCTTTAACAGTTAATGTTACTCATTTTCATTAATTACTAGTTTCTATGTAACTGTTTTTATATTGTTTTACTTTCTTTTTTATTCAAGAAAATGTTTTTAATTTATTTATCTTATTTTTTATTTTTTTTTTAAAAAGTACCTTATCTTCACCATACCTGGTTGTCCAAATTAGGCATAATAATGTGTTAATTCCACGACTGCATATATCGGTTGATATCGGTATCGGTTGATATCAGTATCGGTAATTAAAGAGTTGGACAATATCGGATATCGGCAAAAAGCCATTATCGGACATCCCTATTCAACAGTTAATTTTACTCATTTTCATTAATTACTAGCTTCTATGTAACTGTTTTTATATTGTTTTACTTTCTTTTTTATTCAAGAAAATGTTTTTAATTTAGTTATCTTATTTTATTATTATTTTTAAAAAGTACCTTATCTTCACCATACCTGGTTGTCCAAATTAGGCATAATAATGTGTTCATTCCACGACTGCATATATCGGTTGATATCGGTATCGGTTGATATCGGTATCGGTAATTAAAGAGTTGGACAATATTGGATATCGGCAAAAAGCCATTATCGGACATCCCTAGTTAGAATGCATCAAAAAACAAACATTTGTCTTACAAAGTGATCGTAAGAGATGGACAACATTGTAAATAAAGAGTGCACTTCCCCTTTAAGAGGCCAACAACATTGTAAATAAAGAGTGCACTTCCCCTTTAAGAGGCCAACAACATTGTAAATAAAGAGTGCACTTCCCCTTTAAGAGGCCAACAACATTGTAAATAAAGAGTGCACTTCCCCTTTAAGAGGCCAACAACATTGTAAATAAAGAGTGCACTTCCCCTTTAAGAGGCCAACAACATTGTAAATAAAGAGTGCACTTCCCCTTTAAGAGGCCAACAACATTGTAAATAAAGAGTGCACTTCCCCTTTAAGAGGCCAACATCATTGTAAATAAAGAGTGCACTTCCCCTTTAAGAGGCCAACAACATTGTAAATAAAGAGTGCACTTCCCCTTTAAGAGGCCAACAACATTGTAAATAAAGAGTGCACTTCCCCTTTAAGAGGCCAACATCATTGTAAATAAAGAGTGCACTTCCCCTTTAAGAGGCCAACAACATTGTAAATAAAGAGTGCACTTCCCCTTTAAGAGGCCAACAACATTGTAAATAAAGAGTGCACTTCCCCTTTAAGAGGCCAACAACATTGTAAATAAAGAGTGCACTTCCCCTTTAAGAGGCCAACAACATTGTAAATAAAGAGTGCACTTCCCCTTTAAGAGGCCAACAACATTGTAAATAAAGAGTGCACTTCCCCTTTAAGAGGCCAACAACATTGTAAATAAAGAGTGCACTTCCCCTTTAAGAGGCCAACAACATTGTAAATAAAGAGTGCACTTCCCCTTTAAGAGGCCAACAACATTGTAAATAAAGAGTGCACTTCCCCTTTAAGAGGCCAACAACATTGTAAATAAAGAGTGCACTTCCCCTTTAAGAGGCCAACAACATTGTAAATAAAGAGTGCACTTCCCCTTTAAGAGGCCAACCACTCACCATACAAGCGGCCTGCACAGCCTCCGACACGCTCCCGGCGTTGGGCTCGCACCAGAACACGTGGCAGTCGAAGCGATGGCCGCCGGCGTCCATGACGAAGGCGAAGGTGCGCACGTCGTGTCCCACGCCCATGAAGGACAGGAAGCGCACGCGACACTCCACCAGCACTTCCTCTTCATCCTGCGTGTGAGTACAGTACAGTTAGTACAGTACAGTACAGTACAGTACGCATAAATCAGGAGCACCAATACGCCGGATCACTGGAGCGGGCGAGCTTTAAAGCTTCAATACGTAATCCGCCCACGTTTTCATGAATATATTTGCCTCTGGAGATTAACCACACGCCATGAGGCGGGACTAGAAAAAGACATGTGACCCAAACTGGTCATTTTCTGCCGTCAGACCAAAACCAACTTTGTCATATCAACAACACCCGCTCTAAACACATCACCGAAAACATTGTTAAACAATTTCTATCTAGCAAAACTGGTCATTTTCTGCCGTCAGACCAAAACCAACTTTGTCATATCAACAACACCCGCTCTAAACACATCACCAAAAACATTGTTAAACAATTTCTATCCAGCAAAACTGGTCATTTTCTGCCGTCAGACCAAAACCAACTTTGTCATATCAACAACACCCGCTCTAAACACATCACCAAAAACATTGTTAAACAATTTCTATCCAGCAAAACTGGTCATTTTCTGCCGTCAGACCAAAACCAACTTTGTCATATCAACAACACCCGCTCTAAACACGTCACCAAAACATTGTTAAACTATCTCTATCTAGCAAAACTGGTCATTTTCTGCCGTCAGACCAAAACCAACTTTGTCATATCAACAACACCCGCTCTAAACACATCACCAAAAACATTGTTAAACAATTTCTATCCAGCAAAACTGGTCATTTTCTGCCGTCAGACCAAAACCAACTTTGTCATATCAACAACACCCACTCTAAACACATCACCAAAACATTGTTGAACAATTTCTATCCAGTAAAACTGGTCATTTTCTGCCGTCAGACCAAAACCAACTTTGTCATATCAACAACACCCGCTCTAAACACATCACCAAAACATTGTTAAACAATTTCTATCTAGCAAAACTGACCATTTTCTGCCATCAGACCAAAACCAACTTTGTCATATCAACAACACCCGCTCTAAACACATCACCAAAAACATTGTTAAACAATTTCTATCTAGCAAAACTGGTCATTTTCTGCCGTAAGACCAAAACCAACTTTGTCATATCAACAACACCCGCTCTAAGCACATCACCAAAAACATTGTTAAACAATTTCTATCCAGCAAAACTGGTCATTTTCTGCCGTCAGACCAAAACCAACTTTGTCATATCAACAACACCCGCTCTAAACACATCACCAAAAACATTGTTAAACAATTTCTATCCAGCAAAACTGGTCATTTTCTGCCGTCAGACCAAAACCAACTTTGTCATATCAACAACACCCGCTCTAAACACATCACCAAAAACATTGTTAAACAATTTCTATCCAGCAAAACTGGTCATTTTCTGCCGTCAGACCAAAACCAACTTTGTCATATCAACAACACCCGCTCTAAACACATCACCAAAAACATTGTTAAACAATTTCTATCCAGCAAAACTGGTCATTTTCTGCCGTCAGACCAAAACCAACTTTGTCATATCAACAACACCCGCTCTAAACACATCACCAAAACATTGTTAAACTATTTCTATCTAGTAAAACTGGTCATTTTCTGCCGTCAGACCAAAACCAACTTTGTTATATCAACAACACCCGCTCTAAACACATCACCAAAAACATTGTTAAACAATTTCTATCCAGCAAAACTGGTCATTTTCTGCCGTCAGACCAAAACCAACTTTGTCATATCAACAACACCCGCTCTAAACACATCACCAAAACATTGTTAAACAATTTCTATCCCTTCTTTATTCAGGTGTGGCACAGGTGTGCTGCAGGTGTGGCCACAGTCTGTAGTGTTTGAGTTTTCTCACACACATGACCAATTAGCTGTGACTGACCTGGTCCTTGCTGATGGTGACGGTGGCGTCGGCCACGTTGAGGGCCACGGGGGTCCAGTCGTCTCTCATGGAAGAACTGACTAAACTGTCGATGGCTCCGTTCAGGATGTCCATGCCTGCCAGGTGAGACGTGTGGTTACCTCGTCTAGGTGGTGGTCTCTCTTTGTGGCGCTTACCTAACGGTCTGGCCACCGGCATCATGCCCAGGTACAGCACCTGGAACTTCTGAACCAACTCCGTCTTTGGCGTGGGGAATTCTGCCAAAACAACAAGTCCCCTTTGATTACATTAGGATTGTACGGTATACCGGTACTAGTATAGTACCGCCATACTAATGAACCATGTACGGTACTATACCGCCGCCTCTAAAAAGTACCGGTACCAGCCCCTCCTTTTTTTAACGGGCATGACGCCGCGTCGTCAAGTGGTGACATTGCTGGTTTTACGAGCAGAGGAGCATGTTGGGCAGCGCACACACACAGAGTACTTACAAGCAGACACAGTGTGTAGACAGAAAAGGGAGAATGGACGCATTTTGGTGTAAAAAGTAAAGATAAAGAAGTGATCCCCCATTATAATTATATTATCTGCATGTGTCACTAGATCGGCGACAAACACTGAAACACCCTCAGGAAGAACTGCTTTAAGACATGGCTAGCTAGCTAGCGGCTAACGTCCATTTCTAAATCACTGATGCTGGTCTCCATGGCAACAAATAAAGTATGTTTCTTACAAGTATTGTTATCACTGGAGGATGAGGAATAGCTAAACATGCTTCACTACACACCGTAGGAGGATACAATAGCTCACCGGCGTCACAATGTAAACAAATGCCATGAGTGGATCTACACCTGACATCCACTGTAATGATACCAAGTACAGTATGTTCACTATTTTATTAAAGGACTAAAATACAATAATAAACATATGTTTTTGTTAAAATAATGCCAATAATGCCATTTTTTGTGTTCCCCTTTATTTAGAAAAGTATCAAAATACATTTTGGTATCGGTACCAAAATATAGGAATCGGGACAACACTGGTTTAAGTGGGTGGTTCTGACATGTTTTCAATGCTAACAACACGGCTAATAGTCGTAGCCGTGACGGACAAGGGGGACCGGGTTTTGGCGGGACAACGTACTCCTGTGGGTTTCAACGTATCAAAGCCCAGTTCCAACTCGGAACCGGGCTCACTCACTATTATGTTATTGGATCTAACATAATAGTGAGTGTCCAGTCCATAGTGGATCTAACATAATAGTGTGAGAGTCCAGTCCATAGTGGATCTAACATAATAGTGTGAGAGTCCAGTCCATAGTGGATCTAACATAATAGTGTGAGTCCAGTCCATAGTGGATCTAACATAATAGTGAGACTCCAGTCCATAGTGGATCTAACATAATAGTGTGAGAGTCCAGTCCATAGTGGATCTAACATAATAGTGAGAGTCCAGTCCATAGTGGATCTAACATAATAGTGTGAGAGTCCAGTCCATAGTGGATCTAACATAATAGTGTGAGAGTCCAGTCCATAGTGGATCTAACATAATAGTGAGAGTCCAGTCCATAGTGGATCTAACATAATAGTGTGAGTCCAGTCCATAGTGGATCTAACATAATAGTGTGAGAGTCCAGTCCATAGTGGATCTAACATAATAGTGTGAGTCCAGTCCATAGTGGATCTAACATAATAGTGAGACTCCAGTCCATAGTGGATCTAACATAATAGTGTGAGAGTCCAGTCCATAGTGGATCTAACATAATAGTGTGAGTCCAGTCCATAGTGGATCTAACATAATAGTGAGACTCCAGTCCATAGTGGATCTAACATAATAGTGTGAGAGTCCAGTCCATAGTGGATCTAACATAATAGTGAGAGTCCAGTCCATAGTGGATCTAACATAATAGTGTGAGTCCAGTCCATAGTGGATCTAACATAATAGTGTGAGAGTCCAGTCCATAGTGGATCTAACATAATAGTGAGAGTCCAGTCCATAGTGGATCTAACATAATAGTGTGAGTCCAGTCCATAGTGGATCTAACATAATAGTGTGAGAGTCCAGTCCATAGTGGATCTAACATAATAGTGAGACTCCAGTCCATAGTGGATCTAACATAATAGTGAGACTCCAGTCCATAGTGGATCTAACATAATAGTGTGAGAGTCCAGTCCATAGTGGATCTAACATAATAGTGAGAGTCCAGTCCATAGTGGATCTAACATAATAGTGTGAGTCCAGTCCATAGTGGATCTAACATAATAGTGTGAGAGTCCAGTCCATAGTGGATCTAACATAATAGTGAGAGTCCAGTCCATAGTGGATCTAACATAATAGTGTGAGTCCAGTCCATAGTGTATCTAACATAATAGTGAGAGTCCAGTCCATAGTGGATCTAACATAATAGTGTGAGAGTCCAGTCCATAGTGGATCTAACATAATAGTGTGAGAGTCCAGTCCATAGTGGATCTAACATAATAGTGTGAGAGTCCAGTCCATAGTGGATCTAACATAATAGTGTGAGAGTCCAGTCCATAGTGGATCTAACATAATAGTGAGAGTCCAGTCCATAGTGGATCTAACATAATAGTGAGAGTCCAGTCCATAGTGGATCTAACATAATAGTGAGAGTCCAGTCCATAGTGGATCTAACATAATAGTGTGAGAGTCCAGTCCATAGTGGATCTAACATAATAGTGTGAGAGTCCAGTCCATACATTTCCATGTCGTGGCTATGTTGTAGTGGCCGGGTGATGGCCGTAGCAACCAACTCCCAACCGAGGACTGTAATCTACAGCAGAATCCATTCAAGATGTTCTACTTTTTCCCCAAGCTTTGAACCCTGCGACTTATAAAACGGTGTGGCTAATTTATGGATTTGTCTTCTCCATAACGCAAAAAGTTACTAAATTCAGTCGGTGTCTTATTGTTTGTGGCATGGCGCCATCTGGTGGACGAGTTGGCTCACTGCAGGGGCTGTAATGCCCTTCTGTTTGGACTTAGCTTTCAACCGAAGTAGAAGTGGCGTTTCGGTCTACTAGCCGTCCATAGCGTTTCTACTGGTATGGATTCTTCATTCGTGACTCCAGGCTACGTTTGTGAGTTTTACAATATAACTAAAACAATTCTGACTTAGTAAAGAGTCCCGTGTGGGACGTCTGTAGGAGTGTTTTCTTTCACGCATATTTGTACGTGCTATCGGGATGTAATCAAGCTAGTGTCGGTTAGAATAATTGTTTCTAAGTTATGACAAAAACTTTGTGTTACTTCGTGAGTGCCCGGTGAGAAGCAAAAGCTTTCTTTGAAACCTACCAAGAAGAAGACTGGTAAAACTCCACTGGGTAGGGGGGAAGCAAGATGAAGGTGTTCCTGTTTTCTTTCATGTATGGTAATCAACAGGAGGATGTTGTTTTGACCCAGGGACTACAAAGCGGAGAGAAGGCAGGATCTGCCCAATTTCCAGACGACCTCTTTTTGAACCTCCTTTTTGAACTGTTTTACGAACCTCTTTTTGAACTCGTTTACGACCTTTTCTTTTGAACTGTTCCGTAACCAAAGGCAACGCTGTTTACGACCCACTTCCCTCTGGAAGCAGCTGTGGTCATGTGGTCGGAGAAAGTCAAATAAAGAAGGAGGAGTACAATCTTTCGCGTGCTGGAGACTTTACAAGAGTACAGTGTCCCGGCGTCTCTCCTCAATTGAGTCCAAATTGAATTCTGTCTCTGTTTGATTCTTTGCTTCTTGTCTTGTTTAATAGATGTCGTCGGTGTTTGAACCTGACAGTGCCGTTAGCATGACTATGACATTGTTTTTTTGTATTGCTTCAGTTTCACAAATTCCTCAGTAAATTCGCCAAAACGTCACCGCGGAGTTATTGAGTCCGTCTAGCTGATTGGAGAGCTAGCTTGCTCAGCTAGTGGCTCCATGACGACGACTTCTGTTTTGTCTGATCAGCCGTTTTACTGCCTTGCTACAGACACCGTTTGGAAACAATTAATAATCGTAGTAGGTTGCTCAAACTCCCAAAGAAGCCTCCTTTACTTCTGTGTCACATACAAATAATGCATAAATATGAAATATGGGTCCAATCACTACTTCTAACCCAAACACCTGCACTAATGACGTCGCTCCGGGTAAGCTAAAGTCAACTTGACTTGCTGAGGGGGAGTGAAGACGCTACCTTGCAGAGGGAGGTCTAGTCCCGCCTGCATCCTGTCCTGCAGAGAGCCTCCCGCCATGGCTTTGGCATTCTTTCGTTCCGTCATAATCTGGAAAGAGGAAGAGAAAGACGAATTGGACTCATTAGGAATAAATATTGATACATTATTGGTGTATTTAAAACATGTGCAAACGTGATCTACTAAGCCTGAGTCTGTTCAAAGAGTACGCGCAGAATATGTCATGATTATTACAGCAGTAGGAGAATATGCACATATAAATATTTAGTGCTCGTAATGTGATTGATCAAGACTGAAACTGTTTTGCGAGCGCTGTTCAGCGTCTATTTATTAGCACTTTGCAAAATGAAAGAAAATATTCTGCGCTCGTGTCCGACATATTCCTGCCAGATACACTATATTGCCAAAAGTATTTGGCCACCCATCCAAATGATCAGAATCAAGTGTCCTAATCACTTGGAGGAATTATGGTCATTTTCTGCCGTCAGACCAAAACCAACTTTGTCATATCAACAACACCCGCTCTAAACACATCACCAAAACATTATTAAACCATTTCTATCTAGCAAAACTGGTCATTTTCTGCCGTCAGACCAAAACCAACTTTGTCATATCAACAACACCCGCTCTAAACACATCACCAAAACATTGTTAAACAATTTCTATCTAGCAAAACTGGTCATTTTCTGCCGTCAGACCAAAACCAACATTGTCATATCAACAACACCCGCTCTAAACACATCACCAAAACATTGTTAAACAATTTCTATCTAGCAAAACTGGTCATTTTCTGCCGTCAGACCAAAACCAACTTTGTCATATCAACAACACCCGGTCTAAACACATCACCAAAAACATTGTTAAACCATTTCTATCTAGCAAAACTGGTCATTTTCTGCCATCAGACCAAAACCAACTTTGTCATATCAACAACACCCGCTCTAAACACATCACCAAAAACATTGTTAAACCATTTCTATCCAGCAAAACTGGTCATTTTCTGCCATCAGACCAAAACCAACTTTGTAATATCAACAACACCCGCTCTAAACACATCACCAAAACATTGTTAAACCATTTCTATCTAGCAAAACTGGTCATTTTCTGCCATCAGACCAAAACCAACTTTGTCATATCAACAACACCCGCTCTAAACACATCACCAAAACATTGTTAAACAATTTCTATCCAGCAAAACTGGTCATTTTCTGCCATCAGACAGACACAAATGAAAGAAAATATTTTGTGCTCGTGTCTGCCAGATACACTATATTGCCAAAAGTATTTGGCCACCCATCCAAATGATCAGAATCAAGTGTCCTAATCACTTGGAGGAATTATGGTGTGGGGTTGTTTTTCAGGAGTTGGGCTTGGCCCCTTAGTTCCAGTGAAAGGAACTTTGAATGCTCCAGGATACCAAAAACATTTTGGACAATTCCATGCTCCCAACCTTGTGGGAACAGTTTGGAGCGGGGCCCCTTCCTCTTCCAACATGACTGTGCACCGGTGCACAAAGCCAGGTCCATAAAGACATGGATGACAGAGTCTGGTGTGGATGAACTTGACTGGCCTGCACAGAGTCCTGACCTTCAGGTCAGAACACCTTTGGGATGAATTAGAAGGGAGACTGAGAGCCAGGCCACCAGTGTGTGACCTCACCGATGCACTTTTGGAAGAAATTCCTATAAACACACTCCGCAACCTTGTGGACAGCCTTCCCAGAAGAGTTGAAGCTGCAATAGCTGCAAAAGGTCATACTGAACCCTACGGGTTAGGAATGGGATGGCACTTCAAGTTCATATGTGAGTCAAGGCAGGTGGCCGAATACTTTTGGCATTACAGTGTATATATACTGTATGACATCATGACTCTAGACCTGGGGTGTCAAACTCATTTTAGCTCAGGGGCCACATGGAGAAAAATCTGTAAGTCTTTGCTGTCGTCCAGCATTCTGTTTTTGTTTACTCTGCAGCCAGATCAGTTTTAGTTTGGTTCTGCATAACTTCTCAGAGCTTCAATGCCTTTTCTTAGCGGCACTCGCAGTCAGAATAATTGTATCTAAGTTATCACAAAACTTTGTGTTTCCATGGAGACAAAAGCTCTCTTTGATCTTACCAAGCAAAAAGGCTTGTAAAACTCCACTGTGTACGATGTGAAGCGACATGAAGGTGTCGGTTTCTTTGATCTATTGTAATCCACAGGAAGATCCTGTCTTGGCCCGAGATCTACAAAGCGGAGAGGAAGCAGGACCTTTCCTTTGAACTGTTTTGTGACCGAGGGCAACGGCTGTTTACGACCCCCTTCCTTTAGAAACAGCTGTTGCCATGTAATCAGGGAAAGTCCAAATAAAAGAGGTGTGCAATTCTTTCGTCAGAGCGTGGGACGACACTGTACAAGGCTACAGGTGTACGCGCTCTCCTCATTGAGCTAAATTGAATCCTGTCTCTGTTTAATCCCTTGCTTCTTGTCTGTTTAATAGATGTCAGCGGTGTTTGAATCTGTTGTTTATTTTCGGTTTAAGCTTTCGTCTGCATATTGTGATCACGACAAACCATGTTCCCGACATCTACATCTACGACATTAGCCACTCGCTGCCACCTACTGGTATTGAGGAGAATAACACGGTTATTCTGCCGAGCTCTAGACAGCACCGACACTCAACAACGGGCACATTATTTGCGAATTATAACTACTGGTTTGCAAAAAATATTTTTAGCCCAATTAGGCGAAATGACATAATCTCCCACGCCACACTAGACTGTATCTCACAGTGGTTGAAAAACACACCGCCTTAAGGGATACACCGCAAAATCAAGGATTTACACAACTCCCGCTGCCTCAACAGAGCAAAATACATCACCAAGGACAGCACACACCCTGGCTATCACCCGCTACCATGGGGCAGGCGCTACAGGTGCATCAGAGCCGGAACAAACAGGCTCAGAGACAGCTTCTTTCCCACAGCTGTCACCATCCTGAACTCAAAATTATAATAAATTATTCACCCCTATACAACATCCTACCCCAATAGCCTATTGTGCAATATTACCCTTCGAGTGCAATACGTCCGACACTGATTGTTATTACTTTATTACTCTATTACTGTTGTTTTGTTCTACATATTGTACAGGTTTTTGTATATTGTACAGGATTGCTTATTGTTTTTATTGGACAATTCTTGTTTTTTTTATCTTTATTACTTGTGTGATTTATTTCTATTCCATATTTGTTTCCACTACCGCACCTTAAGTTGGAGTCCTTAATCTCGTTATATGCAAATATAATGGCAATAAAGTCCATTCTATTCTATTCTACTTACAGTAGTCAGTGTATCGCAGTCAAGATTTACTACTATGCAGCCCAGTTTCTCAAAGGGCAGCACTCATGCAGCCCAAGACTTCTCTTGTGTTGCAGCTATTTAGACAATAATGACTCATTTTTACTAGCTAGTAAATCCACACCGCTACATAATACCAACAAAGTGTACAGTATAATTTCCTGAGAAGATACTGCAGTAAAACTTCTTGCTGGAAGGTGAGGACGTGTGCTGAGACGCTGTAACAAGTCAATTTGTAACAAGTCATTTCTATGACTATTGACACAAAATGGAGAGTGTCAGGTTCAAACACTGATGACATCTATTAAACAAGACAAGAAGCAAGGAATTAAACAGAGACAGAATTAAATTTGGCTCAATTGAGGAGAGATGTCTGGGGCGTACTCTAGGACAGTCTCCAACACGCTCGGGCGAAAGATTGTACGCCTCCTCTGTTATTTGGCAACAGCTGTTTCTAAGGGACGGGGGTCGTAAACAGCCATCGCCTTTGATTAACACAGTTCAAAGAAAAGGTCGTAAAACAGTTCAAAGAAGCGGTGCCTGGAGGGGAGTCTGGTCCTGCTTCCTCTTCGCTTTGTAGATCTCGCGTCAAAACAATAACTTTCTGTTGATTACAATACATGAAAGAAACAGAACACCTTCATGTTGCTTCCCATCCTACACAGTGGGGTTTTACAAGCCTTCTGCCTGGTAGGATTAAAGACAGCTTTTTACCTCTCGCCGGGAATTTATGGAAACACAAAGTTTTGTGATAACTTTGATACAATTATTCTCACAGAGAGGTAGTGACACGCTTTGGCTTACCCGGGAGCAGATCTCATGGAGGCTGGTGGCGATGGCTTTGGCCGGCGTGTCACAGCGGAACACGTGGCATTTGAGGATCCGGGTGTTTTTATCCCGCGCCACGTAGGCAAAATCCCTGTGAGGACAAAGAACAACAAGAATTAACGCCAAAGTTGCAGTAGAGAGTTGCTGCTGACCTTGACTTGTGCAACACTAAAGAAGCACAGTTGGAAAACACAGAATTGTCTCAAATGTTTTTGGAAGATTGTGGAGGGAAAGTATAGTCAGCGCTGCCTGTAGGAGGAAAAGTCACCACCGCTGTCCATGGAATTGAGGACGAGCACCAGAGGGCAGGGGCGGGGCATGACCAAAACCAAAACCAACTTTGTCATATCAACAACACCCGGTCCAAACACATCACCAACACATTGTTAAACAATTTCTATCCAGCAAAACTGGTCATTTTCTGCCATCAGACCATAACCAACTTTGTCATATCAACAACACCCGCTCTAAACACATCACCAAAAACATTGTTAAACAATTTCTATCCAGCAAAACTGGTCATTTTCTGCCGTCAGACCAAAACCAACTTTGTCATATCAACAACACCCGCTCTAAACACATCACCAAAACATTGTTAAACTATTTCTATGTAGCAAAACTGGTCATTTTCTGCTGTCAGGCCAAAACCAACTTTGTCATATCAACAACACCCGGTCTAAACACATCACCAACACATTGTTAAACAATTTCTATCCAGCAAAACTGGTCATTTTCTGCCGTCAGACCATAACCAACTTTGTCATATCAACAACACCCGCTCTAAACACATCACCAAAACATTGTTAAACAATTTCTATCCAGCAAAACTGGTCATTTTCTGCCGTCAGGCCAAAACCAACTTTGTCATATCAACAACACCCGCTCTAAACACATCACCAAAACATTGTTAAACAATTTCTATCTAGCAAAACTGGTCATTTTCTGCCGTCAGACCATAACCAACTTTGTCATATCAACAACACCCGCTCTAAACACATCACCAAAACATTGTTAAACAATTTCTATCCAGCAAAACTGGTCATTTTCTGCCGTCAGGCCAAAACCAACTTTGTCATATCAACAACACCCGCTCTAAACACATCACCAAAACATTGTTAAACAATTTCTATCTAGCAAAACTGGTCATTTTCTGCCGTCAGACCAAAACCAACTTTGTCATATCAACAACACCCGCTCTAAACACATCACCAAAACATTGTTAAACAATTTCTATCCAACAAAACTGGTTATTTTCTGCCATCAGGCCAAAACCAACTTTGTCATATCAACAACACCCGCTCTAAACACATCACCAAAACATTGTTAAACAATTTCTATCCAGCAAAACTGGTCATTTTCTGCCGTCAGACCAAAACCAACTTTGTCATATCAACAACACCCGCTCTAAACACATCACCAAAACATTGTTAAACAATTTCTATCTAGCAAAACTGGTCATTTTCTGCCGTCAGACCAAAACCAACTTTGTCATATCAACAACACCCGCTCTAAACACATCACCAAAACATTGTTAAACAATTTCTATCCAACAAAACTGGTTATTTTCTGCCATCAGGCCAAAACCAACTTTGTCATATCAACAACACCCGCTCTAAACACATCACCAAAACATTGTTAAACAATTTCTATCCAGCAAAACTGGTCATTTTCTGCCATCAGACCAAAACCAACTTTGTCATATCAACAACACCCGCTCTAAACACATCACCAAAACATTGTTAAACTATTTCTATCCAGCAAAACTGGTCATTTTCTGCCGTCAGACCAAAACCAACTTTGTCATATCAACAACACCCGCTCTAAACACATCACCAAAACATTGTTAAACAATTTCTATCTAGCAAAACTGGTCATTTTCTGCCATCAGACCAAAACCAACTTTGTCATAGCAACAACACCCGCTCTAAACACATCACCAAAACATTGTTAAACTATTTCTATCCAGCAAAACTGGTCATTTTAAAAAATTTTCTAACTTTAAAAAATGTGCACCAGGGAGTTCATTTTGAAACTTCATGTTCAGGACCCCAAAACTATTCAGTTTTATGGGGACTATTCCTGCATGTTCAGGTCCTCAAAAAGGGCGTGCAAACCATGGAAAAGAGAAAAAAAAACAGCAATTCCCTCAGTGCTCTCAAAAAATATTCAGTTAAGAATAGCAGCAGCTGCATAAAGTACCGTATTTCTGGACCATAGGGCGCACCCGATTGTAAGGCGCACTGCCAATGAGCAGGTCTAGTCAGGTCTATTTTCCTACAAAAGGTGCACCGGATTTTAAGGTGCAACAAAGGGGTTATACATATATTTTTTTTTCTAAATTGAAAACACTGAAAAAGCGTCCCGCCGGAACTCTCTAATAACTAAAGTTCCTTGTGTGAATAATGTCAACTCACTACACCGGTATGTTTTAGTGCTTTCATGGTGAGTTCACTGACAGATATAAGTAAGAACTTTACACTACTTTATATTAGAAATGGCAACAGTGGAGGATGACTGTCACATAACAAGAAGAAGATTATCGACTATAAAGGCGGAGGCGAGCACATTTTCAGGACTTATGCAGATCCCAAATACAGATCAGCAGGTACCAGAAGGTAAGAAAAGTTGCTTTTGCATAATACTGCGAAACAAAACGGCAGATAATATGTCTTACCTTATACACACACCATAATAATACTCCTATGTTGAAGCACAGTACAATGCATCAAATGGTGTGGCTTCATAGCTTACCAAAGTCCTACTAAAACATTTGGATGGATTTTTGAGCGCCGTGTGTAATGTTCTATATTTTCAATGGAACATATAACATGTTGGTGTTGTTTACTTGAGTCATATTGCAGTCTACACGTATCTCTTATGTGTGACTGCCATCATATTGCAGTCTACACGTATCTCTTGTGTGACTGCCGTCATATTGCAGTCTACACGTATCTCTTATGTGTGACTGCCATCATATTGCAGTCTACACGTATCTCTTATGTGTGACTGCCATCATATTGCAGTCTACACGTATCTCTTATGTGTGACTGCCATCATATTGCAGTCTACACGTATCTCTTGTGTGACTGCCGTCATATTGCAGTCTACACGTATCTCTTATGTGTGACTGCCGTCATATTGCAGTCTACACGTATCTCTTATGTGTGACTGCCATTATATTGCAGTCTACACGTATCTCTTATGTGTGACTGCCATCATCTTGCAGTCTACACGTATCGCTTATGTGTGACTGCCATCATATTGCAGTCTACACGTATCTCTTATGTGTGACTGCCATCATATTGCAGTCTACATGTATCTCTTACGTTTCACTGCCATCATATTGCAGTCTACACATATCTCTTATGTGTGACTGCCATCATATTGCAGTCTACATGTATCTCTTATGTGTGACTGCCATCATATTGCAGTCTACATGTATCTCTTATGTGTGACTGCCATCATATTGCAGTCTACACGTATCTCTTATGTGTGACTGCCATCATATTGCAGTCTACACGTATCTCTTATGTGTGACTGCCATCT
>NC_084748.1:273238-343238 GCF_033978785.1 Entelurus aequoreus | reverse complement strand
GCTCGGCGTCAAGGAGCAGATATATTTATTATTATATAAATATCCCAGGTGTGCTTGGAAAAAGGAAAAAGGGGTTTTAGAGCATCTTTCACTGCATTGGTCTCACTGGAATGTTAGCAGAGGGAGCCGAATTGTAGATAAGGATCGTTTTGGTCGGGGCGAGCAAGCACATTGCACTTGTCTGCTCTCCTTTCTTTGCTCCAAAATTGATCAGAATTTCGCCTCGCAGAGCTTAAAGCTTCCCCGAGATGTTATCCAATTTGCGATTCGATTCAGAAATCGCCAAAGTCTGACGGCCCACTATTCCACCCAAATTATCCGTGCTAGAAATTCACAGATTTTTGAAGGAAACTACAAACAAGCACTTTTTCTTTTTTTACATGGTGCCTTATAAAATATTCCGGCCCCTTTTGGCCACAATTAATAATTTAAAAAAATAATAATAAAAGTATGTCAACATATGAAATAACAAGTGTGTGTCAAAATCTGAAGTGTTCCTCCTCTGGCCAACATATGTAATAACAAGTGTGTGTAAGAAATTGAAATGTGCCCCCTTTGGCCACAATTAATAATAATAAAAAAACATAATACAAGTATGTCAACATATGAAATAACAAGTGTGTGTCAAAATTTGAAGTGTTCCTCCTCTGGCCAACATATGTAATAACAAGTGTGTGTAAGAAATTGAAATGTGCCCCCTTTGGCCACAATTCATAAAAAAATAGAATACAAAAAATAAAAGCATTTCAACATATGAAATAACAAGTGTTCCTCCTCTGGCCAACATATGTAATAACAAGTGTGTGTAAGAAATTGAAATGTGCCCCCTTTGGCCACAATTAATAATAATAAAAAACAATAATACAAGTATGTCAACATATGAAATAACAAGTGTGTGTCAAAATGTGAAGTGCTCCCCCTCTGGTCAACATATGTAATAACAAGTGTGTGTAAGAAATTGAAATGCGCCCCCTTTGGCCACAATTAATAATAATAAAAAACAATAATACAAGTATGTCAACATATGAAATAACAAGTGTGTGTCAAAATTTGAAGTGTTCCTCCTCTGGCCAACATATGTAATAACAAGTGTGTGTAAGAAATTGAAATGCGCCCCCTTTGGCCACAATTAATAATAATAAAAACAATAATACAAGTATGTCAACATATGAAATAACAAGTGTGTGTCAAAATTTGAAGTGTTCCTCCTCTGGCCAACATATGTAATAACAAGTGTGTGTAAGAAATTGAAATGCGCCCCCTTTGGCCACAATTAATAATAATAAAAAACAATAATACAAGTATGTCAACATATGAAATAACAAGTGTGTGTCAAAATTTGAAGTGTTCCTCCTCTGGCCAACATATGTAATAACAAGTGTGTGTAAGAAATTGAAATGCGCCCCCTTTGGCCACAATTAATAAAAAAATAGAATACAAAAAATAAAAGTATTTCAACATATGAAATAACAAGTGTGTGTCAAAATTTGAAGTGGCCCTCCTCTGGCCAACATATGTAATAACAAGTGTGTGTAAGAAATTGCAATGCGCCCCCTTTGGCCACAATTAATAAAAAAAATAGAATACAAAAAATAAAAGTATTTCAACATATGAAATAACAAGTGTGTGTCAAAATTTTAAGTGTTCCTTCTCTGGCCAACATATGTAATAACAAGTGTGTGTAAGAAATTGAAATGCGCCCCCTTTGGCCACAATTAATAATAATAAAAAACAATAATACAAGTATGTCAACATATGAAATAACAAGTGTGTGTCAAAATTTGAAGTGCTCCCCCTCTGGTCAACATATGTAATAACAAGTGTGTGTAAGAAATTGAAATGCGCCCCCTTTGGCCACAATTAATAAAAAAATAGAATACAAAAAATAAAAGTATTTCAACATATGTAATAACAAGTGTGTGTCAAAATTTGAAGTGTTCCTCCTCCTGGCCAACATATTTAATAACAAGTGTGTGTAAGAAATTGAAATGTGCCCCCTTTGGCCACAATTAATAATAATAAAAAACAATAATACAAGTATGTCAACATATGAAATAACAAGTGTGTGTCAAAATTTGAAGTGCTCCCCCTCTGGTCAACATATGTAATAACAAGTGTTATTACTATATTCCTAAAAAAAGAATCCAGGTTGCAAAAGAAAGCAAACAATGTCATTAACAACAGACTGCTACACCCAAGGAAACACCCTTCCTGCTGAAGGAGCTAGCAACGCACAAACAATTCCTCTCCAAAACTGTTAAAAAGTTCCAACCAGGAAAAAAGACTAGTCAAGGAGGTGGAATTGATGGTGACCATGCACTTTTGTAGCTGTACGTAGACACGGTGCCGCTGGTTGCATCAGCTCTGTGCTCTTTCAAAGTCTTCTTTTAATATTTCCCTCTTGTATTTTTTTCTGTGGACGTTTTGCGTCTGCACTGCACACATCACTGTGGGATGCATAAAGCCACCTGCACAATGAGTTGAAAGGTCATGTAGTTACCTGGCTCCCCTGCTGTGCACATACAGATACATAGGGATGATACTCGAAACCGGTTTTCCCGGTTGTTTGATAAGAAAAGAACCGAGTCCTCGGACTCGAATCCCTTTTTGAGAACCGGTACCCGTTATCGAGACCACTATAGTAAAGAAAAAGAGTTGATTCTTTATTCGAATCCCGTCCCGACCAGAAATGCTCCGTGGGACATCACAAGAAATGACGTCACGTAGCTCAGTCATTAGGCGCAGATAGCGAAAGCAGGAAAAACAATGGACGGGAAAAAGCGCTCCAAGGTGTGATAAAGTTCAAAACAAAAGCTATAATCCATCGAATAACTTTACTGAGAGATTTGAGCAGGGTAAAACACATGACGGACACTTTTACCACCAACCGGAAACATAGCAACCAGGCTAGCAACGCACCTCCTTTACGGCAGCTGTCGCAACCTTCTTAAAGCAACCGCAGCACATACATATATATACAACACTGCAGCACATACATATATATACAACACTGCAGCACATACATATATATACAACACAGCAGCACATACATATATATACAACACTGCAGCACATACATATATATACAACACATCTCCCTTTTTTAACTTTTGTTTTTCTTTCCTTGTAAACGTTACAAAATCACACTGTAGATGTGTTGTCTGTCTAATTATAAATAATGCAGACGAGGCGTGTTGGCTGACTTCTTGACGTTTACTTTCACAGCGTGGCAACATGCAACACTTTTCGGGGCTACCGCGCATGCTCGTCACTCCCGTTGCATGCTGGGTAGTGTAGTTGTTATATTCCCTAGCTCATAACATCTTCCCCCCTATAAAGAAATAATGTTAACTCAATAAAGTGTATTTCTTTTTTTAGCTTTAACTTTTCATTTTTTTAGCATTGTAACCACATTTGCAAACAACTTTTCTCTTCATAGAATGTTCTTTCAATAAAGAAATAAAGTGCAAAAATGTCAAAGCATCATAACAAACAGTTATGTCAAATAGCAGCAGAAGTGCACTTTTTGGAGAGCTGTATTATTTCCAGTTTTGTGCCCAAGGGACTGATTTTATTTAACACTATATTATTATTTATACACCTATAGTGATCACAGAGACAGCTTGTTTTTGTGTTACTGTATATATTTGTTTCTCTGAAAAAATCCCACTTAATATACTTTGGGTAACAACAGTCAATATTTATTTATTTTATTTTTTTAGGTGAGTAACAGTCAATATTTATTTTTTTATTAGATTTTATTTTTTTATTATATAATAAAAGTGAGCTTTTGTTAAACCAAATATTGTGTGTTTTTCTCCATATACAACAACCTATCTGGACTCCATAAGAGAATCGATAAGGAATCGGTTCGATAAGAGGATTCGATAATAGGCTCGAACTCGATAATTCCTTATCAAACATCATCCCTACAGATACATAACATGTAGATACGCACACAAATGGTTGGCTTGATGCCAGTTATTAGAAGAGTCCAAACCGCCCACGTAGCGCAAACTAATGCAAGTGAAATGACTACATCTTGTAACAAACTGCTGCAATTTAACTTTAACAATGTCAATCAATGTTTACTTATATAGCCCTAAATCACGAGTGTCTCAAAGGGCTGCACAAGCCACAACGACAGATCCCATGTGTGTGTTTCATGTCCTATTTGTGCACTTTTAGCGAGAATACTGATTTGAGTATTTACTAATGATTGTATTTGTCTTAAAGCACAGACCAGGAGTGGCAACAATAATCATGAAGCATTCAATAAAATGTCAATAAACCATTTTATTCTATATGAACCTAATCCTAGAGCACGGCAGATGTCCTGTAATATATGACTTTGTTCTTTGGAGTGGAACAAGAAAAGGCAAAATGTGTTTAATGCCTTTGATTTTTTTTTTTTATCTTCTAAATTAGATTTTTGAGTGCAATAAAATGAATGTATTGTAACATTTTTTGTATAAAAACTAAGCTAAAAATTGTGGTACCCTTTATTTTGAATAGTATCGAAAATGTATTGCGTTTAAAATGTTTGCTTGCATTGCTATCATATCTTATGACGGCGTGTGTGTTTATTTTGGCCACAGCGAATAGAAACTTTTGAACTGTTCAACACTATTAGATAGCAGCGGCCCAACCTCCGTAGTCCCCACTCTCTCCCGTTGCAAGTCTTGTGGATTCTTTGTTACTTGTTTATATTGTTGTTTTTTTCCCTTGGCCTCAATCTGGACCACCTCCCTGGGAGTCCAGCCTTAGACTGAATTTTTTTTTTTACTCACTCCCCCCACTCACCAACGTTTACCTGTTTCCCACCTTTTTAAGGGGCGCGGTCCTGTTCTGTCTCCCTGTAGTGTTGGTCTGCTCTTGAAAACGTCATTTCGATTCCTCGTACGTCTTGTAAATGTGAAGAATTGACAATAAAGCTGATTTTGACTTTGATTATTGTCAGATCCTTACAATTTTGTGCATCCACACAATTGTATGCTTTTAAACCGTATATAATAATGATGCGCGGTAGAAAATAGGTGTTAAAATGGTTTGAAGTTGCATTAAGAAACACCAATGCATACGTCAAGGAATACAGTTGGAATAAATTATGGGTTTTTTTAAACGTTATTTTTGTAATAAATTCACAGCGTCAACATTTTAAATTGCACTTTCATCTCCTTAGACAATTAATGAAAGCAACAGAATATCAATAGAAGCTTTTTTTCTAGTCAAATGAATCGATTGGTCGTTGCAGGCTTAATTTATTTACTTTATGTATGTATTTATTTGACAGGGACAGTACAATGAAACATTGCTAATGTTAAAGTACCGTATTTTCCGCACTATAAGGTGCACCTAAAAACCCCCAATTTTCTCAAAAGCTGACAGTGCGCCTTATACGCCGGTGCGCCTTATATATGGACCAATATTGAGCCACAACAGGTCTCGCAACCCCAGCCTCTACTGTAGCGTCTATTCTATGCGCCTTATAATGCGGTGCGCCTTATATATGAAGAAAGTTTTAAAATAGGCCATTCATTGAAGGTGCGCCTTATACTCCGGTGCGCCTTATAGTGCGGAAAATGCGGTACATAAGACTTCTAGCCACAGGCTCATTTGCGACCCTCGTCCCTGGTTAGGCTTTTAGAGAAAAGTTGAGAAAAGTGCAAAACACATACAAAAAAATTAAGACAAGTACAAAATTAAAATACATAAAAAAATTAAAGCTGCAATCAGCGATGGACGGGACCGACTTAGAGGGCTCATAAAATCCAAACCGGAGCAGTAATTAAAACTCTTTCATCAACTTTTAATCAGAAGGGTTCAATCTCTCGCCTGTGCTAATTTGAAGCCGACACGACAAACACGCTCAGAGGTGATAATGTTTGAAAAAAAGGGGACTGTTTTTACTTTTGTTTTGAAGGGGGAATTGCAAACTTCCTGTTGATTTTTGCTCGTGGTTGTCAGTGTATGAAATATAGGTCTAAGTGAGACCTACATAAAGGTTTTTGTTTCATGTCTCTACGGCATTCCTACTGGGAGTTACAGGCAGTTTTGTCTGTGTTTTCTTCCTAGGGGGCGCTAGAGCGCAATTTTGGGGTTTTTTTTTTTTTATTAGATCGCACTTTTCGCCAGTCTTGATGTGTGTGTCCAATTTGGTGAGTTTTGAAGCATGTTTAGGGGGTCAAATTACAGCTCAAGAGTATAATAATAAAACGCTAGAAATACAATAGGGTCCTCTGTCCCAAAGGGCCTCGGTCCCTAATAATGGGCCCCTTTTGTGCACACTACACCCAGTTTTGAGGACCAGTCATAGACAATTTAGAGTGAAAAGCATACTTGCCAACCCTCCCGTTTTTAGCGGGAGAATCCCGGTATTCAACGCCTCTCCCGACAACCTCCCGGCAGAGATTTTCTCCCGACAAACTCCCGGTATTCAGCCGGAGCTGGAGGCCACGCCCCCTCCAGCTCAATGCGGACCTGAGTGGGGACAGCCTGTTCTCACGTCCGCTTTCCCACAATTTAAACAGCTTCCCTGCCCAATGACGTCATAACATCTACGGCTTTTAGAGAGTAGAGTGCACAACAAGGAGCGAGAGTTCTTGGTTTCTTATGTGGGTTTATTGTTAGGCAGTTTCATTAACGTCCTCCCAGTGCGGTAACAACACACAACAACACACGTCACGTTTAGTCTACCGTAAAGCAGTTCGTCTGCCGTAAACAGCAATGTTGTGACACTCTTAAACAGGACAATGCTGCCATCTACTGGATAGCCTGCAGAACACTGAAATTCAAATATTTTATTTATATGTATAATAAAATTTTTAAAAAATAAATATATATATATATATATATTTATATATAGCTAGAATTCACTGAAAGTCAAGTATTTCATACATATATATAAATATATATATGAAATACTTGATTTGGTGTATTCTAGCTGTAAATATACTCTCCTCTTAACCACGCCCTTAGCCACGCCCCCCTCCCAAACATGCCCCCCGACCACCTCCCGATATCGGATGTCTCAAGGTTGGCAAGTATGGTGAAAAGCACATTTTATTTTCACTCGTATACCAAACATTGTAACTTGGATTGTTTCCCGGACTCTCCCGAAGGACACAACAAAGTCCCTTCTTGTCTCTCATGGACACACACCAGTTGTTGTTGACTTTGGACTTATCGGCTGCACGACGTCAAGGCCGCGGAACAGAGACACGCGGCAGGCTTACACACACACATGCATCCACAAAAAAATATACGCCCCCCCCCCCACCCATCCAACGCCCTTGACGCAAATCCCATAGGGGTGATGGACAGATGAGCAGCGCCTGAGAGCTGCAGCCTGCCACCATGGCCCCCCCACTCCCTCCCCTCTGTTGCTAGATATCTGGAGATGTACGTTGTAATATCTACATGTGCTTTGCTATGGAGGTTTTTTTCCCCACTCCAGACTGGGCCCCCTTAGGAGCCCAGTCTAGATTGTATTTTTTTACTCATCCTTCCCCAGCGTTTTACCTTTTTCCATTATTTTACGCCCGGGGCGCCTTGTGGCGACCTGTTCCTGTTCTGTAACCCTGTACACTGTTTGTTTGTCTCATCTTGAACGGGTTAGTGCTGAAAACAAAGTTTCTTTGTACTTGTGCAACGACAATAAAGACCTATCCGAGTGCTGACACTTCTCATTTTCCTTAAGCCACTTTTTCAGTTTTGGTGGAGAAAAGTTTAACTGTGACTTTAACTCCAGCGGCAAAGAGTTCCACGGATGCGAGAACTTCACAGAGAACTCAGACTGACACAGAGTGGTCCACCACCTTTTTAGTCTACACCTCCCACCCACTACACCAGGGGTCACCAACCTTTTTGGAACCAAGAGCTACTTCTTGGGTACTGATTAATGTGAAGGGCTACCAGTTTGATACACACTTAAATAAATTGCCAGAAATAGCCAATTTGCTCAATTTACCTTTAACTCTATGTTATTATTAATAATTAATGATATTTACACTTAATTGAACGGTTTAAAAGAGGAGAAAACACGAAAAAAATGACAATTAAATTTTGAAACATAGTTTATCTTCAATTTCGACTCTTTAAAATTCAAAATTCAACCGAAAAAAAGAAGAGAAAAACTAGCTAATTCGAATCTTTTTGAAAAAATTAAAAAAATAATTTATGGAACATCATTAGTAATTTTTCCTGATTAAGATTAATTTGGGAATTTTGATGACATGTTTTAAATAGGTTAAAATCCAATCTACACTTTGTTAGAATATATAACAAATTGGACCAAGCTATATTTCTAACAAAGACAAATCATTATTTCTTCTAGATTTTCCAGAACAAAAATTTTAAAAGAAATTCTAAAGATTTCGAAATAAGATTTAAATTTGATTCTACAGATTTTCTAGATTTGCCAGAATAATTTTTTTGAATTTTAATCATAATAAGTTTGAAGAAATATTTCACAAATATTCTTCGTCGAAAAAACAGAAGCTAAAATGAAGAATTAAATTAAAATGTATTTATTATTCTTTACAATTAAAAAAATACATTTATTTGAACATTGATTTAAATTGTCAGGAAAGAAGAGGAGGGAATTTAAAAGGTAAAAAGGTATATGTGTTTAAAAATCCTAAAATCATTTTTAAGGTTGTATTTTTTTCTCTAAAATTGTCTTTCTGAAAGTTATAAAAAGCAAAGTAAAAAAATTAATGAATTTATTTAAACAAGTGAAGACCAAGTCTTTAAAATATTTTCTTTGATTTTCAATTTCTATTTGAGTTTTGTCTCTCTTAGAATTAAAAATGTCGGGCAAAGCGAGACCAGCTTGCTAGTAAATAAATAACATTTAAAAAATAGAGGCAGCTCACTGGTAAGTGCTGCTATTTGAGCTATTTTTAGAACAGGCCAGCGGGCTACTCATCTGGTCCTTACGGGCTACCTGGTGCCCGCGGGCACCGCGTTGGTGACCCCTGCACTACACCTTCACTACTGTACCTGTGTGTTACAATAATCATGTGTAAGTTATCACACAACTTTTATGCTTAAAGGCCGTTGCTATAGTTATTATCAATTGTGCTGAAGTTGTACTTTTCTATCTGTGCAGAGGGACAACTTGCAATCTTGGATTGCAGTCGTCTCTTATCAGTGTTTGTATCCAGAACATCGAGTACCGTGACGCAGACAAAGCAGAGACAGGGCGATATCGCGAGTGTCAGCAAATTTGCATTTCTGAATAATCATATATTGTGTTCAACTGGGGCTGCTGGAATTACCCACTTTCCTTCAGAAGCAGCCTCAGTGATGTAACCAGGGACCTCCCAAAAAAATAGAGGAGCATGTGGGCTGTGCCTTAGAGCAGTGGTGGGAGTGTGCAGCCCCAAACGTCTCTCCTCATTGAGCCAAATTGAACTCTGTCTCTGCATGATTCCTTGCTTCTTGTCTTGTTTAATAAATGTCATCAGTGTTTGAACCTGACACTTCTTGACACATCACATCAGGGGGCTCATCCACTAAGACACTTTAAAAAAATAGCTTTTAAAAATGAGAAACGTATATAAAATGATCAAAAGTCATCACGTTATATTACGTGTATCAAAGTGGCCCCGGGTGTCCGACACTTGTCGGCGGGGAAAGTTTGGAGGTGCTCTAAAAGTCCGCAGCAGCTTGAAATGTACGAGAAGTGAATAAAACATCACTTCTTGAAGCCCTAATGAGACTCTTGTAGAAATATTTAGATTGAGTATTTTACACCCTAAATTTTACACCCTACTCACCCCCAAATCCTCCACACGGCACCTCGGCTACGGACAGGCTAACCTCCTCCAACCTCTGAGGACAAAGCTACGGAAAATGCTCCGCAGCTCCCAGTCTGTGGAACGCTCTCCCTGACCACCTGAGGGCACCACAGACTGTGGATGCTTTTAAAAAAAGGCTTAAAAGCCCTTCTTTTAAAAAAAAAAAGCAATACTTTTTTTATATATATGCATACCAGTTATAGCTGTATGGCCGTTCTAGTTTTTATTTTTATTTATTTCTTTATTATCTTTTTATTTATTTATGTATTTATTTTTTAATACACTGTAGCACTTTGAGATTGTTTACTGAATACAAAGTTATTTTTGCAATTAAAATCTATTATTATCATTATTATTATTAAATGAGTCACTTTTAAAACGCATACTGCAAAAAGGAGACATGACGTAGTGTGGTTATAAAAAAGGAGGTACTCACAGTGGTTTTGGATCCTTGACTCTCCTCAACCTGCCTGCTGCAAACCCAGTGAGTAGTAAGCACACCTCCCCCTTTATCACCCCCTCTCTCTCTCTCTCTCCCTCTCTCTCTCCTCCTTCATCCTCCTCGTCCGACCATCTCCACCCCGCCTCCTCCGATGCGGCTCCGTGAAATGCGGCCGCTCGTCCAGGAAGAGAAAAGTACTCCAAGAGGTACTCGCGTGTGAGTACGACGTGTTTGACGCAGGTGTGTTCCGCAGTCTGTTGCCATGCCAACGCATCAGAACTCACACGGGTTGTTTATTTTCCCCACAATCAAACTGCAACAGTGTTTGTCAACCTTTTCTGAGCCGAGGCACACCATAAGCAGACAACATAAAAATGTTTTACCTTTTCCTGTGTGTAGTGTTTTACTTCTTGTCTTGCGCTCCTATTTTGTTGTTGATTGTCATGTCGGATGCACTTTGTGGACGCCGTCTGCTGCTCCACAGTAAGTCTTTGCCGTCATCCAGCATTCTGTTTTGGTTTACTTCAGTGTTGTTTTCGTCAACGATGACGATGACTAAATCATTTCGTTGACGCCACTTTTTTTCATGACGATGACGAGACTGTGACGAGATAAACACGTCTCTCTGATGACGAACACATGACGAGACGTGTGTGAGTTTTCGTTGACGAGACGAGAACGGACGAAAATGTTTCTGGGTAATCTGTCAGACGTTTAAAATGCATGACATTTCTGTTTATTGTGTGTAACGCAGGTGTCAAATTCATACCTTTTTGAATTTGACTGGTATGCTCTTGCCTGCTATTTACTCTTTGAGCGCTGTGCGTGCTTTCTGGTCACATGACCGCCGCGGTCCAATTGGCTGGGCTTATAAGCCGGTACCAGGAAGTGGTCAATTCATTATGTGTGTGTTACTTTAGCAGCATGTATAGCCATGTTTACATTCAGTGACGGTGTGGTTATCTCTTTGTGAGTACGTTCTGTCAGCACGTAACTTGATATGTTAAACAGGTGGAGTTACTGTTCTACGTAGAGTCTGCTAGCTTTAGCCTAAAAGCCACAAGTGACATTGTGCAGCCCCATTAAGGAATCAGGAATTAATGGATTATTTTATGACATGGTTTGCACAAATGAAAGAGATGTATGATATCTGTTGTAATTGCACTGGCAGACAGGGCCAAGTTGAGCATGTGTTCCTCATCCATCACTCATATTTTGGGCATGTTTATGTTCATTGTACTTTAACAAATTCTGAGAAATAAAGCCACAATTGCTGAAGTAGAATGTTTTTGTTTTTTGGCTTTTTTGGAGTAATGAACTTTGATTCCACTGTTACCACTTTATCTGTGTGTAATACACAATCTTTGGATCAGAAATGTGCTGTTGGGTGGAAACCTTATATGTCTAAAACCATTCCTTTATTGTTATTATTTGTGAAAATAGCAGATCTGCAAGCTTACAATGGGTTGAACTTATAGATCTGCTGCTATTTTCACAACTTATGTGTGACACTGCCCAACAGCAATCTCCAATACTTATTGACCTAAATTAATTTGTTAAAAGACTATACTTATATACTTATATTAGACTTTTTATTCTTTTTTTTGGACTAAAACTAGACTAAAACCTTTTTGACTTTTCATCGACTAAAACTAGACTAAAACCCTTTTGAGTTTTCGTCGACTAAAACTGGACTAAAACTATCACATATAAAAGTGACTAAAATGTGACTAAAACTAATAAGCATTTTAGTCCAAAAGACTAAGACTAAATGTAAGATGGTTGTCAAAAACAACACTGGTTGACTTTGCAGCCAGTTCAGTTTTAGCTTCGTTTAGCATAGCCATCCCTAAGCTTCAATGCCTTTTTTTTTAGCATCACTTGCAATGCAAAAACTGAAATCTAAGTAAGATGAAATATGTCAAATAAGGGTGATATTTGCTTATTTTCTGTCTGATAAGATCATTCTTCTCACTAAGCAGATTTTATGTTAGAGTGTTTTACTTGTTTTAAGTGTTTTGCTCCTAAATGATCTCAGTAAGATATTACAGCTTGTTGCTGAGATTTGATGACGTATACTACCGTTCAAAAGTTTGGGGTCACATTGAAATGTCCTTATTTTTGAAGGAAAAGCACTGTACTTTTCAATGAAGATAACTTTAAACTAGTCTTAACTTGAAAGAAATACACTCTATACATTGCTAATGTGGTAAATGACTATTCTAGCTGCAAATGTCTGCTTTTTGGTGCAATATCTACATAGGTGTATAGAGGCCCATTTCCAGCAACTATCACTCCAGTGTTCTAATGGTACAATGTGTTTGCTCATTGGCTCAGAAGGCTAATTGATGATTAGAAAACCCTTGTGCAATCATGTTCACACATCTGAAAACACTTTAGCTCGTTACAGAAGCTACAAAACTGACCTTCCTTTGAGCAGATTGACTTTCTGGAGCATCACATTTGTGGGGTCAATTAAACGCTCAAAATGGCCAGAAAAAGAGAACTTTCATCTTAAACTCCACAGTCTATTCTTGTTCTTAGAAATGAAGGCTATTCCACAAAATTGTTTGGGTGACCCCAAACTTTTGAACGGTAGTGTATGTTGAGTAAAACATGCTTGAAACTATTTTTGTCCAAATGTCCAAAACACACCCAGCAATGGTGCACAGGAAGGCGGGGAAGAAGAGGGGAAAAGGCGGCAAAAATGGTCAAAAGTCCCAATTTTGTCCAAAATACCTCCCCAGTTTCCAGTCCCACCGCCGGCCGCACAAGTCCAAAAAATGTCCAAAACGCACCCAGCAAAGTCCCAAGGGAAGTGGGGGAGAAAAGTGACAAAAGTCATCAAAAGTCCCCAAAAATGTTCAAAATACCTACCCAGGTTCAAATCCCACAAGTCCCGTCGCCGGCCGCGCAAGTCCCGGCATGCCCAAAATGTCCATAACACACCCAGCCGAGTCCCACGGGGAGGGGGGATAAAAGTTGGAAAAGTTGGCCAAAGTCCCAAAAATGTTCAAAGTACCTACCCAGGTTGGAGTCCCACATGGAGTGTCACAAGTCTTAAGACTTGTGACACTCGAACCCGGGTGTGATTTTTGAACATTTTACCGACTTTTCTGACTTTGACACAATTGTGTCTCATATTAAAACAAATGACAGCCAAATGAACTTTGCTGTTTTATTTTCAGTAGGGATGTCCGATAATGGCTTTTTGCCGATATCCGATATGCCGATATTGTCCAACTCTTTAATTACCGATACCGATATCAACCGATACCGATATCAACTGATATATACAGTCGTGGAATTAACTCATTATTATGCCTAATTTGGACAACCAGGTATGGTGAAGATAAGGTACTTTTTAAAAAAATGAATCAAATAAAATAAGATAAATAAATTAAAAACATTTTCTTGAATAAAAAAGAAAGTACAACAATATAAAAACAGTTACATAGAAACTAGTAATTAATGAACATTTGTAAAATTAACTGTTAAAGGTTAGTACTATTAGTGGAGCAGCAGCACGCACAATCATGTGTGCTTACGGACTGTATCCCTTGCAGACTGTATTGATATATATTGATATATAATGTAGGAAGCAGAATATTAATAACAGAAAGAAACAACCCTTTTGTGTGAATGAGTGTGAATGGGGGAGGGAGGTTTTTTGGGTTGGTCCACTAATTGTAAGTGTATCTTGTGTTTTTTATGTTGATTTAATAAAAAATAAAAAAATAAAATAAAAAACCGATACTGATAATAAAAAAAACGATACCGATAATTTCCGATATTACATTTTAACGCATTTATCGGCCGATAATATCGGCAGACCGATATTATCGGACATCTCTAATTTTCAGTGAAACAATAGAAAACACGTACTCATACAGTAGTACACTTGTTATTAGTGAGAATATACTTATTTTAAAGGCCTACTGAAATGAAATGTTTTTATTTAAACGGGGATAGCAGATCCATTTTATGTGTCATACTTGATCATTTCGCCATATTGCCATATTTTTGCTGAAAGGATTTAGTAGAGAACATCGACGATAAAGTTCGCGACTTGTGCTCGCTGATAAAAAAAAAGCCTTGCCTGTACCGGAAGTAGCGTGACGTCACAGGTTGAAAGGCTCCTCACATTTCCACATTGTTTACACCAGCAGCGAGAGAGATTCGGACCGAGAAAGCGACGATTACCCCATTAATTTGAGCCAGGATGAAAGATTCGTGGATGAGGAACGTGAGAGTGAAGGACTAGAGTGCAGTGCAGGACGCATATTTTTTTCGCTCTGACCGTAACTTAGGTACAAGCTGGCTCATTGGATTCCACACTCTCTCCTTTTTCTATTGTGGATCACAGATTTGTATTTTAAACCACCTGGGATACTATATCCTCTTGAAAATGAGAGTCGAGAACACGAAATGGACATTCACAGTGACTTTTATCCCCACGACAATACATCGGCGAAATACTTTAGCTACGGAGCTAACATGATAGCATCGTGCTTAAATGCAGATAGAAACAAAATAAATAAACCCCTGACTGGAAGGATAGACAGAAGATCAACAATACTATTAAACCATGGACATGTAACTACACGGTTAATAATTCCCAGCCTGGCGAAGCTTAACAATGCTGTTGCTAACGACGCCATTGAAACTAACTTAGCTACGGGACCTCACAGAGCTATGATAAAAACATTAGCTCTCCACCTACGCCAGCCAGCCCTCATCTTCCCATCAACACCCGTGCTCACCTGCGTTCCAGCGATCGACGGAGCGACGAAGGACTTCACCCGATCACCGATGCGGTCGGCGGCTAGCGCGTCTGCTATCCGAGTCAAAGTCCTCCTGGTTGTGTTGCTGCAGCCAGCCGCTAATACACCGATCCCACCTACAGCTTTCTTCTTTGCAGTCTCCATTGTTCATTAAACAAATTGCAAAAGATTCCCCAACACAGATGTCCAGAATACTGTGGAATTTTGAGATAAAAACAGAGCTTTTTTGTATTGGACTCAATGGCGTCCGAATACTTCCGTTTCAACCATTGACGTCACGCGCATTAATTAGAATGGCGGTACTATACTAGTACCGGTATACCGTACAACCCTAGTCTGAAGTGTCATCTTGTTCCCCCTTATTGAATTAATAGCAGATTGACCTGGGTGGAAACATGCTATTTACAGTATACACTGGTACCTCCGGGTATGCGTTAGGTTATGACCCTTTCGCCGAAGCTGAACGAGTCGACAACGCCAGCTAAGAACGTCAAAACAATATCCAAACGGCGAACATTTATCGAGGGCATATGGAGAAGCTGCTGATGGTGTGCTTGACCGAGGACATACCGTAGAAGTGGGCTCTCCAAAGTACATTGTTGTCACATTAGTTCATACAACTACTGCAGTTGTTAGTCCTACATTCTATTGTGTTGCTTCATACGATATTTATTATTTAAAAGTTGTGTTTCTTCTTTAAAAGGCATGTTGAGAGTTACTAATAATAATAATAGATTTTATTTGTAAAAAGCACTTTCCATGGAGCAAACAACCTCAAAGTGCTACAGTGTATTTAAAAAATAAAATAAAAAGATAATAAAAATAACTACAAATAAAAACTAGAACTAGGACGCAATGTTCAAGTAAATTTATTTTTTTTATTGTAAAGAATAATAAATACATTTTAATTTAATTCTTCATTTTAGCTTCTGTTTTTTCGACGAAGAATATTTGTGAAATATTTCTTCAAACTTATTATGATTAAAATTCAAAAAAATTATTCTGGCAAATCTAGAAAATCTGTACAATCAAATTTAAATCTTATTTCAAAGTCTTTTGAATTTCTTTTAAAATTTTTGTTCTGGAAAATGTAGAAGAAATAATGATTTGTCTTTGTTAGAAATATAGCTTGGTCCAATTTGTTATACATTCTAACAAAGTGCAGATTGGATTTCAAGCTATTTAAAACATGTCATCAAAATTCCAAAATTAATCTTAATCAGGAAAAATTACTAATGATGTTCCATAAATTATTTTTTTAATTTTTTCAAAAACATTCGAATTAGCTCGTTTTTCTCTTCTTTTTTTCGGTTGAACTTTGAATTTTAAAGAGTCGAAATTGAAGATGAACTATGTTTCAAAATTTAATTGTCATTTTTTTTCGTGTTTTCTCCTCTTTTAAACCGTTCAATTAAGTGTAAATATCATTAATTATTAATAATAACATAGAGTTAAAGGTAAATTGAGCAAATTGGCTATTTCTGGCAATTTATTTAAGTGTGTATCAAACTGGTAGCCCTTCGCATTAATCACTACCCAAGAAGTAGCTCTTGCTTTCAAAAAGGTTGGTGACCCCTGATGCACACTATGGGAGACCGGGCTTTCTGTTCTGCCACTCCCTGACCACCTGAGGGCACCACAGACTGAAAAAGGGCTTAAAACCTCTTATTTTTCAAAAAAAGCCTTTTTTTTATAAGTATGTGTGCTAGATCTAGCTATTAGGCTGTTCTCGTTTTTATTTTTTTTACTATTTATTTTACTTGTTGGGGGCAGCTATTATTTTTTAAATGCACTGTAGCACTTTGATGTTGTTTGCTCAATGTAAAGTGCTTTTACAAATAAAATGTATTATTATTATTATTATACTGTATACAGCAGTGGTCCCCAACCTTTTTGTAGCTGCGGACCGGTCAACGCTTGAAAATGTGTCCCACGGACCGGTGGGGGGGTGGGTATTTAAAAAAAAATATATATATTTTTTTTTACATAAATAAATATAATCATGTGTGCTTACGGACAGTATCCCTGCAGACTGTATTGATCTATATTGATATATAATGTATATATTGTGTTTTTTATGTTGATTTCATTAAAAAAATTTAAAAAAAAAAAATATATATATATATACATATATATATATTTTTATTTTATTTTATTTTATTTATTTTTTATTTCTTGTGCGGCCCGGTACCAATCGGTATACCGGTGGTTGGGGACCACTGGTATACAGCATCTCTGGGTGGGACACAGCACCCTCTGCTGGCCACCCTGCAGCACACCTAAAGTCACATGAAATATCTCTACAGACACACAAGCCGGTGCATCACCCAAAAAGGTCATCCTGTAGAAAACAAGTCATCCGTGTCATCAATCATTAGATGTAATCTGCCTCCATCCTGACCTTCTGGCGGGTGCGGGAGTCGTGTCATTTGACCGGTGAAGCGTTTAAAAGGCCTCGGCGTGCCAAAACCGGCAAAAAGCGGCGAGGAACCCACCTGCCGTTGTCTCGTCCCACACCCCACACTCGGATGCTGGCGATGGGCTGAGAGTGGAGAACGCTGCGGTCCATGGGGTCCACCAGGTTTAGCATGTTGTTCTCCAGCAGCAGGTACATGTCCTTGCCCTGAACACATGGACACTTTTTACTACGCATACAGAGCAGCTCTGTTCTCTACATCCCCCACAAGTCTCCTTGCTTTATACCAGGGGTCGGCAACACAAAATGTTGAAAGAGCCATATTGGACCAAAAATACAAAAACAAATCTGTCTGGAGCCGCAAAAAATTAAAAGCCATATTACATGTGTCATGGGATATACATTTAATTAAGAGGACTTAAAGGAAACTAAATGAGCTCAAATGTAGCTACAAATGAGGCATAATGATGCAATATGTACATATAGCTAGCCTAAATAGCATGTTAGCATCGATTAGCTTGCAGTCATGCAGTGACCAAATATGTCTGATTAGCACTCCACACAAGTCAATAACATCAACAAAACTCACCTTTGTGCATTCATGTACATTGTTAAAAGTGTGGTGGACAAAATGAGACAGAAAAAAAGTGGCATAAAACACGTCCTAGAAAGTCGGAGAAAGTTATACATGGAAACAAACTATACGGTGAGTTCAAGGACCGCCAAAATTAGTAGGACAAAACGGCGCTCGCCAAATACTCGAATCAGTGAAGCATATTTAATATAAACAGTGTGATTTATAACAATTAGGGAGGTTTGTGTCATGTTTGTCCTCCTACAGAAACCATACTAAAACAAAAAAAATAGATTTTTTTCCCCTCATCTTTTTCCATTCTTCATACATTTTTGAAAAATCTCCAGATAGCCACTAGGGCTCACACGGTCACTAAGGTGGACACTATGTTTGACACATCAACCTAATGTGTATTATATTTATCCATGAGAGCATTTTTATTGTAAATTGTGAGGTGTGTGTGTGTTAAAATCAAGGTTGTTTTTACAAATGATGACAGATGTGAACAAAAGCATGTATTGTCTGTGTGATGATGTAAATGAGGTGTGCTTGTATTGTATATTAAGTATGTGTCCATGAAAGGGCATTTTATGACTTTTTTCTTAATACTTGTGTATGATTTTATTGTCATAATTTTATTGCATGATTTTTGTATCCCTTTAATTTAGGTAGCCAGGGACTGCAGATGGAAATGAGCTATTTAGCTATAATCTGGTACAGAACATATCTGTCTTTGAGCTTAATGTTTCTGTACATTGTCCCTTCAAATAAAGACTAAACAAAAAAAAAAAAGGGCGGCGCTAAAGAGCCGCATGCGGCTCTAGAGCCGCGGGTTGCCGACCTCCGGTTTATACCAATCTAATATCTGATCCACACTAACAGAAGAAACCCTAAAAGCGGTGAAGTTGTCACGTTGTGTAAATGGTAAATAAAAAGAGAATACAACAAATCCTTTTCAACTTATATTCAATTGAATAGACTGCAAAGACAAGATATTTAACGTTCCAACTGAGAAACTTTGGTATTTTTTGCAAATATTAGCTCATTTGGAATTTGATGCAAAAAAAGCTGGCACAGGTGGCAAAAAAGAGTGAGAAAGTTGAGGAATGCTCGTCAAAGACTTATTTGGAACATCCCACAGGTGAACAGGCTAATTGGGAACAGGTGGGTGCCATGATTGGGTATAAAAGTAGATTCCATGAAATGCTCAGTCGTTCACAAACAAGGACGGGGCGAGGGTCACCACTTTGTCAACAAATGCCTGAGCAAATTGTTTAAGAACAACATTTCTCAACCAAGCTATTGCAAGGAATTTAGGGATTTCACCATCTACGCTCCGTAATATCATCAAAAGGTTCAGAGAATCTGGAGAAATCACTGCACGTAAGCCATGATATTACACACCTTGGATCCCTCGGGCGGTACCGCATCAAAAAGCCACATCAGCGTGTAAAGGATATCACCACATGGGCTCAGGAACACTTCAGAAAACCACTGTCAGTAACTAGGGATGTCCGATAATGGCTTTTTGCCGATATCCGATATTCCGATTTTGTCCAAATCTTTAATTACCGATACCGATATCAAACGATACCGATATCAACCGATACCGATATATATACAGTCGTGGAATTAACACATTATTATGCCTAATTTGGACAACCAGGTATGGTGCAGATTAGGTCCTTTTTTTAAAAATCAATAAAATAAAATGAGATAAATAAATTAAAAACATTTTCTTGAATAACAAAGAAAGTAAAACAATATAAAAACATTTGCATTGAAACTAGTAATGAATGAAAATGAGTAAAATTAACTGTTAAAGGTTAGTACTATTAGTGGAGCAGCAGCACGCTGACCTTGCAGACTGTATTGATATATATTGATATATAATGTAGGAAGCAGAATATTAATAACTAGGGATGTCCGATAATGGCTTTTTGCCGATATCCGATATTCCGATATTGTCCAACTCTTTAAATACCGATACCGATATCAACCGATACCGATATCAACCGATATATGCAGTCGTGGAATTAACACATTATTATGCCTAATTTGGACAACCAGGTATGGTGAAGATAAGGTACTTTTTAAAAAAAATAATAAAATAAGATAACTAAATTAAAAACATTTTCTTGAATAAAAAAGAAAGTAAAACAATATAAAAACAGTTACATAGAAACTAGTAATGAATGAAAATGAGTCAAATTAACTGTTAAAGGTTAGTACTATTAGTGGAGCAGCAGCACGCACAATCATGTGTGCTTACGGACTGTATCCCTTGCAGACTGTATTGATATATATTGATATATAATGTAGGAAGCAGAATATTAATAACAGAAAGAAATGGGGGAGGGAGGTTTTTTGGGTTGGTGCACTAATTGTAAGTGTATCTTGTGTTTTTTATGTGGATTTAATAAAAAAAAACAAAAAAAACAAAAAAACAATACCGATAATTAAAAAAAACAATACAGATAATTTCCGATATTACATTTTAAAGCATTTATCGGCCAATAATATCAGCAGGCCGATATTATCGGACATCTCTATCAGTAACTACAGTTGGTCGCTACATCTGTAAGTGCAAGTTAAAACTCTACTATGCAAAGCCAAAGCCATTTATCAACAACACCCAGAAACAAGCTCATCTAAGATGGACTGATGCAAAGTGGAAAAGTGTTCTGTGGTCTGACGAGTCCACATTTCAAATTTGTTTTTTGGAAACTGTGGACTAAAGAGGAAAAGAACCATCCGGATTGTTCTAGGGTGAAAGTGTAAAAGGCAGCATGTGTGATGGTATGGGGGTGTATTAGTGGCCAAGACATGGGTAACTTACACATCTGTGAAGGCACCATTAATGCTGAAAGGTACATACAGCTTTTGGAGCAACATATGTTGTTATCATGGACGCCCCTGCTTATTTCGGCAAGACGATGCCATGCGGGTACTACACTGGCCTGCCTGTAGTCCAGACATTGCAAATGTGTGAAGGCTAAAATATGAGAAGGGAGACTGTTGAACAACTTAAGCTGTACATCAAGCAAGAATGGGAAAGAATTCCACTTCAAAAATGTGTCTCCTCACTTCCCAAACCTTTACTGAGTGTTGTTAAAAGGAAAGGCCATGTAACACACTGGTCAAAACGCCTTTTTTTGCAATGTGTTGCTGCCATTACATTCTAAGTTCAGGATTATTTGCAAAAAATACCAAAGTTTGTCAGTGTGAACATGAAATATCTTGTCTTTGCAGTCTATTCAATTCTGGGACAGTTGAGTTTATTAGATTATCAGTAAGGTTCTCACTCGGAACAAAAGAGGAACATGTTTTTTTGTTGAAACGTTCATTAGTGGTGTGGGAGGACTCGGGCTTTCAACTCTCCAAACAAATCATCAAACTCCTGGAAGAAAAAAAAACGGTCCTTAAAGGGGAAGTGCATTCTTTTTACCATTGTTTCTATCATTCACAATCCATCTTTGAGACAAGAACATATGTTGTTCTCTTTGTTGTTTATTCTAAATCGCAAAAAAAGGCTAGCAAGAGGTGGCTAACAATGTCGCTAACGGAGTCATCTACTGCATTCTGCCAAAAATAACGCCAACAATACTCAATTTGCATGCTGTGACCTGCGTACTGACAGGTACTAGCCACCTTGTTACTGGAAGAGATAACTCAGAGGAACTACTTTTAGTAAGCCGGCGCCTTGCCAACAGAGGTTGTCTCACGCAAAGATTGTGAAGTTCACCGAAAAAAGTGCAGTTCCCGTTTAAGACTCATGGAAAGGTTGTTCCCGCCTCCACAAATCCACGACTGGAGTTCTCTCACCTCCCCCTAAATGTTCATCACAAATGTTCTCTCACCTCCCCCCAGATGCTCTCTCACGTCCCCCCCAGATGTTCTCTCACCTCCCCCCAGATGTTCTCTCACTTTCCCCCAGATGTTCTCTCACCTCCCCCCAGATGTTCTCTCACCTCCCCCTAAATGTTCTCTCACTTTCCTCCAGATGTTCTCTCACCTCCCCCTAGATGTTCTCTCACCTCCCCCCAGATGTTCTCTCACCTCCCCCTAAATGTTCTCTCACTTTCCCCCAGATTTTCTCTCACCTCCCCACAGATGTTCTCTCACCTCCCGCCAGATGTTCTCTCACCTCCTCCTAGATGTTCTCTCACCTCCCCCTAGATGTTCTCTCACCTCCCCCTAAATGTTCTCTCACTTTCCCCCAGATGTTCTCTCACCTCCCCCCAGAAGTTCTCTCACCTCCCCCAGATGTTATCTCACCTCCCCCTAGATGTTCTCTCAACTCCCCCCAGATGTTCTCTCACCTCCCCCTAGATGTTCTCTCACCTCCACCTAGATGATCTCTCACCTCCCCCTAAATGTTCTCTCACTGGCCCCCAGATGTTCTCTCACCTCCCCCCAGATGTTCTCTCACCTCCCCGTAGATATTCTCTCACCTCCCCCTAGATGTTCTCTCACCTCCCCCCAGATGTTCTCTCACCTCCCCCTAGATGTTCTCTCACCTCCCCCTAGATGTTCTCTCACCTCCCCCTAGATGTTCTCTCACCTCCCCCCTAGATGTTCTCTCACCTCCCCCCTAGATGTTCTCTCACCTCCCCCTAGATGTTCTCTCACCTTCCCCCAGATGTTCTCTCACCTCCCCCCCAGATGTTCTCTCACCTCCCCCCAGATGTCCTCTCACCTCCCCCTAGATTTTCTCTCACCTCCCCCAGATGTTCTCTCACCTCCCCCCAGATGTTCTCTCACCTCCCCGTAGATATTCTCTCACCTCCCCCTAGATGTTCTCTCACCTCCCCCCAGATGTTCTCTCACCTCCCCGTAGATATTCTCTCACCTCCCCCTAGATGTTCTCTCACCTCCCCCTAGATGTTCTCTCACCTCCCCCTAGATGTTCTCTCACCTCCCCCTAGATGTTCTCTCATCTCCCCCTAGAGGTTCTCTCACCTCCCCCCAGATGTTCTCTCACCTCCCCCCAGATGTTCTCTCACCTCCCCCTAGATGTTCTCTCACCTTCCCCCAGATGTTCTCTCACCTCCCCCCCAGATGTTCTCTCACCTCTCCCCAGATGTCCTCTCACCTCCCCCTAGATTTTCTCTCACCTGCCCCAGATGTTCTCTCACCTCCCCCTAGATGCTCTCTCACCTCCCCCTAGATGTTCTCTCACCTCCCCCCAGATGTTCTCTCACCTCCCCCTAGATGTTCTCTCACCTCCCCCTAGATGTTCTCTCACCTCCCCCTAGATGTTCTCTCACCTCCCCCCAGATGTTCTCTCACCTCCCCCTAGATGTTCTCTCACCTCCCCCTAGATGTTCTCTCACCTTCCCCCCAGATGTTCTCTCACCTCCCCCCTAGATGTTCTCTCACCTCCCCCCAGATGTTCTCTCAACTCCCCCCAGATGTTCTCTCACCTCCCCCCAGATGTTCTCTCACCTCCCCCTAGATGTTCTCTCACTTTCCCCCAGATGTTCTCTCACCTCCCCCCCAGAAGTTCTCTCACCTCCCCCCAGATGTTCTCTCACCTCCCCCTAGATGTTCTCTCACTTGCCCCCAGATGTTCTCTCACCTCCCCCCAGAAGTTCTCTCACCTCCCCCCCAGATGTTCTCTCACCTCCCCCCCAGAAGTTCTCTCACCTCCCCCCAGAAGTTCTCTCACCTCCCCCCAGATGTTCTCTCACCTCCCCCCCAGAAGTTCTCTCACCTCCCCCCAGATGTTCTCTCACCTCCCCCTAGATGTTCTCTCACCTCCCCCCAGATGTTCTCTCACCTCCCCCTAGATGTTCTCTCACCTCCACCTAGATGATCTCTCACCTCCCCCTAAATGTTCTCTCACTGTCCCCCAGATGTTCTCTCACCTCCCCCCAGATGTTCTCTCACCTCCCCCCAGATGTTCTCTCACCTCCCCCCAGATGTTCTCTCACCTCCCCCTAGATGTTCTCTCACCTCCCCCTAGATGTTCTCTCACCTCCCCCTAGATGTTCTCTCACCTCCCCCTAGATGTTCTCTCACCTCCCCCCGTAGATATTCTCTCACCTCCCCCTAGATGTTCTCTCACCTCCCCCCAGAAGTTCTCTCACCTCCCCCCAGATGTTCTCTCACCTCCCCCCCTGATGTTCTCTCACCTCCCCCTAGATTTTCTCTCACCTCCCCCAGATGTTCTCTCACCTCCCCCTAGATATTCTCTCACCTCCCCCCAGATGTTCTCTCACCTCCCGCCAGATGTTCTCTCACCTCCCTCTAGATATTCACTCACTTTCCCCCAGATGTTCTCTCACCTCCCCCTAGATGTTCTCTCACCTCCCCCTAGATGTTCTCTCACCTCCCCCTAGATGTTCTCTCACCTCCCCCTAGATGTTCTCTCACCTCCCCCTAAATGTTCTCTCACTTTCCCCCAGATGTTCTCTCACCTCCCCCTAGATGTTCTCTCACCTTCCCCCAGATGTTCTCTCACCTCCCCCCAGATGTTCTCTCACCTCCCCCTAGATGTTCTCTCACCTCCCCCTAAATGTTCTCTCACTTTCCCCCAGATGTTCTCTCACCTCCCCCTAGATGTTCTCTCACCTCCCCCCAGATGTTCTCTCACCTCCCCCCAGATGCCGACCGTGTCGCGGATGTCGTTCTTGCAGTAGGACAGCTGGCGGATGCAGTTGTTGACGGCCACGCTGCTCTTCCCGGGCGCCAGGTCGTCCTCCGCCATCTCCACCCACCCCAGGGAGCGCACTGCGAAACACTGGAAGACACACGAGACGTCAGGTTAGCATCCACGCTAACATCTCTCAATTTATTATTATTATTCCGTCGCAAAACTTTGCGGCGCTCCACAGCCCACAGTTTTCATCCGACCGGAGCCGTTCAAGTATCAAAACGCTCGGCTCGACCGGGGAATCGCAAGCTTTCTAAAACAATTGTGAAAAAATATCCTAAATTACCCAGAATTCCCGGTTTTCCGGGTCATTTTTCCCATTGAAAATGAATGGGCCATTTCTCCAACTTCCACAATCTCCACATTTGATGCCCGATTTGAATCGTTCCAACATCCACACACTCCTCTCACCTGGACAATCAAACTACCAGTTTATAAGCTCAAAATTATTCCAGGAATTCCCGGTTTTTCAAAGCACCATTTTTCACCTCTTCCTGGAAAGTTTTCACAGTCCGCGTGTTTTGACTATTCCACCTTCAAAACATTCTTCTTAGTTGGGACAACAAAACTAGCATTTACAAATTGTTGTTTTTCCCAAAATTCCAGGATTTTCAAAATACCCATTTCAATTCAAACTGTTACTACGTCAACATTTTTCAACCCTTTTGAAAAATGTATTATGCATATTTTCAAAAATTCCCAATTGTCCCCAAATTACTAAGAAATTCCCATTTAAATGAATAGAAGTATTCATAGTTATACAATGCCCAAAAATGTGCGCCATTTTTTTTTTACCCTTATTTCACCCCATCCATAACATTTTTTACTTGAGAATCCTTTTTTTTCTTGCAGAAATTAGTTTTTGTAGTTTTTTACTTGCAGATTTTTTTTTTCTAACTTGCAAATCGTTTTTTCAATTGGGGAAATCGTTTTTTACTTGTAAATATTTTTTTTTAGTTGCAGAAAGTTGTTTTCATACTTGCACTTTTTTTTTTTACTTGAGAATCTTTTTTATTACTTGTAGAAAATCGTTTTTTTTTTACTTGAGAATCATTGAGCAGGAGCAACAACATTGTTATGTGTGGTAGTTACTTCACTACATACATTTACAATTTGATATCTACATATTTTATAACGTTACTATTAAAAGAGAACCAAGTATTTAAAAAAATGTATTCTGCAAGGAGCGCCACTGCTCCTTCTTACCACTGAGGGGCGCTGTTGTCTCATCTCTCAACTGCAGACAGAATGACTAAGCAAAGCTGATTGAACCTTTTTTTTTATTTACTTCTTTATTTTTTTTTAAAAAGCCAGACGTGTAGTATTAATTAGATAAGGCTTTAATTGTAGAGATGAGATTTGTGTTTTTTTGAAAAGATTCGCACCTTGAGGAGACGTTCCTTTTAAAGAGTCGTTAAAAAGACTGGTTTAATATTGTATTTTATTTTATTTTTTAAAGTTTTTTAATTTGAAAAATCACAAGTGTCAGTTATAAGATAAGATGTAAGTCAGAATAATTTAATTTACACAAATATTACTGTGAATGATTCTGAAATATTGGCTAAGATTTTATCTTTTGTTGTGTTTTCATTGCAAAAACTCCATTAGGAGGTTCCCATTTTCCCCTCACCCCCCAAAAAATGTACATGGTTTTAACAATATAGAAAAAAGATACACAAATAATAAGAATAAAATGCATAAATGGATATAAAAATTACAAATAAAACTACAATAAAAATGATGCTACATACCTGGAAAAAATGGGTTTCAATAATTGTTTTACTAAATGCATTCCTTCTTTCAATTTAGACAGAAAAAAAATGCATTTTTTTAAACTTTAATATTATCTGATCATGCCAATTATATTATAATATACTCTATAGCAAAATTATTTTTGTGAGCTAAAAACAAATAGTTCAATATCTGCTTGTCACCTTTATTTATGATTTTAAAGCAAGTTAGACATTAAAAAAAATCTAATAATCAAGAGGAAATATGCATTTTTATTAATCATGATTGATCACAGGTTATTAGCCGCATGCATAATGTCAATTCATTAAAAAAAAAAAAAAGCGGCCCCCTGAAAGCAGAAACTCCTGCGACGTGGCCCTCAATGAAAATAAGTTTGACACCCGATTTAGAATAATGACCCCGACAAGTGAATCCAAATAAAAATAAATAAATAAAAGAAAAAATAATAATTAAAAAATATATCAATATTTTGTATAATTTTACTGTATATGTAAAAAAAAAAAAAAAATTCAGTGTATAAAATTCCAGTTAAAAAATTCAGTGAAAAAAAAAAATCTGTGTATAAAAGTCCAGTTAAATTAAATTCTGTGTGTAAAATAAATTCAGCGTACAGAAAACCAGTTTTAAAAAATTCAGTGCATAAAATTTCCAGTTTAAAAAAAATTCCGGGTATAAAAATTCACTGAAAAAAAATTAAGTGTATAAAAATCCAGTTCAAAACTGCGACGTGGCCCTCAATGAAAATGAGTTTGACACCCCTGATTTAGAATAATGACCCCGACAAGTGGATCCCAATTAAAAAAAATATTTAAAAAAATAAAAAAATGTCCGTCGATATTTTCTATAATTTTACTGTACATGTAATTTAAAACGAAAAAAATCAGTGTATTAAATTCCAGTTAAAAAATTCAGTGTATAAAAAATCAGTTAAAAAAAAAATCTGTGTATAAAAATCCAGTTAAAATAAATTCTGTGTGTAAAATAAATTCAGTGTATACAAATCCAGTTTTAAAAAATTTGGTGCATAAAATTTCCAGTTTAAAAAAATTCCGGGTATAAAAATTCAGTGAAAAAAATTAACTGCGACGTGGCCCTCAATGAAAATGAGTTTGACAACCCTGATCTAGAATAATGACCCCGACAAGTGAATCCAAATAAAAATAAATAAATACAAGAAAAAATAAATACAATTATAAAATAATAATTTTAAAAAAATATACCAATATTTTCTATAATTTTACTGTATATGTAATTTAAAAAAAAAAATGTGTATAAAATTCCAGTTAAAAAATTCAGTGGAAAAAAAATCTGTGTATAAAAATCCAGTTAAAATAAATCCTTTGCATAAAATTTCCAGTTTCAAAAAATTCCGGGTATAAAAATTCAGTGGAAAAAACAAAGTGTATAAAAATCCAGTTTACAAACTGCGACGTGGCCCTCAATGAAAATGAGTTTGAAATAACCTGATTAAGAATAATGACCCCGACAAGTGAATCCCAATAAAAATAAATAAATACAAGAAAAAATACATACAATTATAAAATAATAATAAAAATATATATATCAATATTTTCTATAATTTTACTGTGTATGTAATTTAAAAACAATTCAGTGTATAAAATTCCAGTTAAAAAATTCAGTGAAATAAAAAATCTGTGTATAAAAATCCAGTTAAAATAAATTCTTTGTGTAAAATAAATTCAGCGTATAGAAATCCAGTATTAAAAAATTCAGTGTCTTAAAATTCAGTGAAAAAAAATTAAGTGTATAAAAATTCAGTTTAAAAACTGCGATGTGGCCCTTAATGAAAATGAGTTTGACACCCGTGGTTTAGAATAATGACCCCGAAAAGTGAATCCAAATAAAAATCCATAAATAAAAGAAAAAATAATAATAAAAAAATATATACCAATATTTTCTATAATTTTACTGTACATGTAATTAAAAAAAGAAATCAGTTTATAAAATTCCAGTTAAAAAAATCAGTGTATACAAATTCAGAGAAAAAAAAAAAAAAGTATAAAAATCCAATTAAAATAAATTCTGTGTGTAAAATAAATTCAGCGTATAGAAATCTAGTTTTAAAAAATTCAGTGCATAAAATTTCCGGTTTCAACAAATTCGGGGTATAAAAATTCTGTAAAAAAATTAAGTGGATAAAAATCCAATTTAAAAACAGCGACGTGGCCCTCAATGAAAGTGAGTTTGACACCCCTGATTTAGAATAATGACCCCGACAAGTGAATCCCAATAAAAATAAATAAATACAAGAAAAAAAAAATACAATTATAAAATAATAATTTGAAAAAAATATACCAATATTTTCTATAATTTTACTGTATATGTAATTTTAAAAAAATCAGTGTTTAAAATTCCAGTTAAAAAATTCAGTGGAAAAAATATATAAAAATCCAGTTAAAATAAATTCTGTGTGTAAAATAAATTCAGCGTATAGAAATCCAGTTTTAAAAAATTCAGTGCATAAAATTTCCAGTTTCGAAAAAATTCCGGGTGCAAAAATTCAGTGTCTTAAAATTCAGTGAAAAAAAATTAAGTGTATAAAAATCCAGTTTAAAAACTGTGATGTGGCCCTTAATGAAAATGAGTTTGACACCCCTGGTTTAGAATAATGACCCCGAAAAGTAAATCCAAATAAAATCCATAAATAAAAGAAAAAATAATAAAAAAAAATATACACCAATATTTTCTATAATTTTACTGTACATGTAATTAAAAAAAGAAATCAGTTTATAAAATTCCAGTTAAAAAAATCAGTGTATACAAATTCAGAGAAAAAAAAATATATGTATTAAAATCCAATTAAAATAAATTATGTGTGTAAAATAAATTCAGCGTATAGAAATCCAGTATTAAAAAATTCAGTGTCTTAAAATTCAGTGAAAAAAAATTAAGTGTATAAAAATCCAGTTCAAAAACTGTGATGTGGCCCTTAATGAAAATGAGTTTGACACCCCTGGTTTAGAATAATGACCCCGAAAAGTGAATCCAAATAAAAATCCATAAATAAAAGAAAAAATAATAATAAAAAAATACACCAATATTTTCTATAATTTTACTGTACATGTAATTAAAAAAAGAAATCAGTTTATAAAATTCTAGTTAAAAAATCAGTGTATAAAAATTCAGAGAAAAAAAAATATATGTATAAAAATCCAATTAAAATAAATTATGTGTGTAAAATAAATTCAGCATATAGAAATCCAGTTTTAAAAAATTAAGTGCATAAAATTTCCGGTTTCAAAAAATTCGGGGTATAAAAATTCTGTGAAAAAAATTACCGGTAAGTGTATAAAAATCCAATTTAAAAACTGCGACGTGGCCCTCAATGAAAGTGAGTTTGACACCCCTGATTTAGAATAATGACCCCGACAAGTGAATCCCAATTAAAATAAATAAATAAAAGAACAAATAAATAAATAACTATTTATTTAATTATTAAAAAATAATAATTAAAAATATATATATCAATATTTTCTATCATTTTACTGTTTATGCAATAAAAAAAATATTTAAAAAAGTATCTAAATTACCTTTGATGGATTTTAAAGTGCAGTTGCCATCGCATTGCAGACGCTAAACTTGCAGGTGCATCCAATCCTGACTCCCAACTAGCAACCAGCTCACTTCAAAGACTGGATTTGTGGTCAGACCTGCGTTACCTTGGACTGTGGGTCACCGTTGGTGCTGCCGGAGTCGTCTTCTTCCGCAGCTGGACGGCTCCTGAGCAGCCACACAAAGCGATGAGATTAGTATTACTGGTGCAGCCATCAGCTGCACTCAACCAGAGCCTTCATTACGCTAACAGACAGCCACTTCCTGACTGCCACAGCACACTTCCTGCTGACTTGGACGCAGTAATTAAACACCGACTTGTCGAATGCAACTTTACCTTAACTTCAGCGAGGCGTAGCGAAGCGTTGCGCCCTCAAACTCCTTCAAACTGGGGTCAGGGTTCACCGTGGCCGCCTGCAAGTCCTGGTGCAAGAAGGCAAGAGTCAGGATGGAGGGAAAGAAGCAAGGACACACGGAGGACCTTCAAGCCCCTTTCACACACAGACCACTAACAGGGCTCCAATGTAACCGTGGCAAAATTACTGAATAAAAACGTCATTTATTAACGCATTTTAGGCAACAGGAAGTCAGGCGCATGCGCACTAGCGTCGTTCGGCTTGACAATCACGGCGGACTAACTACACGGACTTTGCTCGGGAGATTTCCCCTCGGAGTAAACAGAGCCAAGCGCTTGGTTTAACATCATTTTCCCTCGCTTCCCGGCGTGTGTTTAAGAGCACACTTTAGATGGAGACAGGTGTGGACAATATTGTCCCCACACTAAAGTTGCTTTTATTTTCTCAATCCAGCGTCCATCAGCTGCTGTGACTGACAGTTAATGAGGTGAGGAAACATGCAGCAGGTGAACTTCGTCACAACTTGTTTATAAAGTCTTTACTTTGTTGACTGGGATGTTGACTCCTCCTTTATTTAACTGTATCGGTGTTCAAATAACATCAATACTAGCGCAAATGTTTTGTCATCTCATCGAATGAACGCAGGCTGTGAAGATTGTGTATTCGATGTGAGAGGTGTCACTCCTCTTTATCTTTGTTGGCCAAACTGTTGTACTGAACCAAGAGAAGAACAAAGCTTGTTTATTAGACGTCATCTTCATTAGTCAAACTGCTTTGAGTTTTATATTAATATCAAAAAGTAAACACCATGTTTTTGTTTTACATTACTTGTGTTTTTTTCATGTCACAAAGATATTACTTTAAAAACCATTCATGTGACACAGCATGTTGGTAATGTTTTATTGTGTATAGTTCATTCCTGTACGACATATTTCTGCTCAAACTCTTTTATATATATATATATATATATATATATATATATATATATATATATATATATATATATATATATATATATATATATATATATATATAAAAATATATACATATATTTATATATATAAAAATATATACATATATTTATATATATATATTTATATACATAGATATATATATACATATATATATACATATACATATATATATATACATATATATACACATATATATATACATAAATGTATGTATATATATATATATACATATATATATATATATACATACATATATATATATACATACATATATATATATATATATATATATATACATATATATATATACATACATATATATATATATATATATACATATATATATATACATACATATATATACATACATATGTATATATATATATACATGTATATATACATACATACATATATATATACATACATAAATACATATATATACATACATAAATATATATATATATATATATATATATATATATATACACATACATATATACATATATATATGTATATATATATATATATATATATACATATATATGTGTATATATATATATATATATATATATATATATATATATATATATATATATATATATATATATATATATATATATATATATACATACATACATATATACATATATATTAGGGCTGCAACAACTAATCGATTAAATCGATTAAAATCGATTATAAAAATAGTTGTCGATTAATTTAGTCATCGATTCGTTGGATCTATGCTATGCGCATGCGCAGAGGCTTTTTAAAAAAAAAAAAAATAATAATAATAATAATAAAAAACCTTTATTTATAAACTGCAACATTTACAAACAGCTGAGAAACAATAATCAAAATAAGTATGGTGCCAGTATGCTGTTTTTTTTCAATAAAATACTCTTTTATGCGATTATTAATCGATTAATCGAAGTAATAATCGACAGATTAATTGATTATCAAATTAATCGTTAGTTGCAGCCCTAGTATATATATATATATATATATATATATATATATATATATATATATATATATATATATATATATATATATATATATATATATATATATATACACATATATATGTATGTACTAAGTACTCTGTGTGTGTGTGCTGCCTAACATGCTCCTCTGCTCCTAAAACCAGCAACGTCACCACGTGATGATGTGCCGTCATGCCTGTTTGAAGAAAAAAAACTGCACTTTTTTGAAGGTGGTCTAGTACCGAATATGATTCCTTAGTATGGCGGTACTATACTAGTACTGGTATACTGTACAACCCTAGTGGATACTGTACCTAAAACGTGGGTGTATGCATGTGGGGGAGGGGCGAAAAGGGCACGATGCTACATAGCAAGCAGTGAAACACTCCACGCTGGCATGCTTCTGGCGTGCCCCGGATGTGTGGCTGGGTGTAGTGCAACAGGACATGTGTGGCTGGGTGTAGTGCCCCGGATGTGTGGCTGGGTGTAGTGCCCCGGATGTGTGGCTGGGTGTAGTGCCCCGGATGTGTGGCTGGGTGTAGTGCCCCGGATGTGTGGCTGGGTGTAGTGCCCCGGATGTGTGGCTGGGTGTAGTGCAACAGGACATGTGTGGCTGGGTGTAGTGCCCCGGATGTGTGGCTGGGTGTAGTGCAACAGGACATGTGTGGCTGGGTGTAGTGCCCCGGATGTGTGGCTGGGTGTAGTGCAACATGACATGTGTGGCTGGGTGTAGTGCAACAGGACATGTGTGGCTGGGTGTAGTGCAACAGGACATGTGTGGCTGGGTGTAGTGCAACAGGACATGTGTGGCTGGGTGTAGTGCCCCGGATGTGTGGCTGGGTGTAGTGCCCCGGATGTGTGGCTGGGTGTAGTGCAACAGGACATGTGTGGCTGGGTGTAGTGCCCCGGATGTGTGGCTGGGTGTAGTGCAACAGGACATGCTGAGTCAGTCATGCTGTAGATGCAGCAGGAAGCCCAGCAAAGCAACGAGCGTTTGACTTGATGGCGTTAGGGCGCACGCCGCAACGCCGGCGCCCGCCGGACGGGTGGATGTGAAAGTGTGGGCGGTGCATGCAGTCTTGCAGTTAGAGGTGAAGCACAAGGTCACAAGGTGAGGCAAGGTCATGGTCATACTTGCCTTCCACACCTCGCTATCAATCTTCCCGCCAAAATCACGGCGGACCTGAGTCTACCCACGCCGTTTAGCGAGTGCACGTATAGTCGGGGGAGGGGAGGGGAGGGGAGGGGAGGGGAGAGACAGAAAAAGGTTAGCCGGCTGCACACCTGGTGTTTGTTACAATCAGGAGCAACTCTGCAACACACTGCTCCTATTGAACAGTCACCTTGCTTTTAAAGGGGGAGTGCACTTTTAATTCTTTGTGTGTCCATCATTCACAATCATATATATATATATATATATATATATATATATAGCCAGGCCCCTGGCCATTTTTTTTTTAACCCAATGTGGCCCCCGGGTCAAACAGTTTGGGGACCCCTGGTGTATTACCAACAAAAAAATGCGGTCGGTGTCACTTGAGGGCAGAAAAGTCAGATTTGAAGTGTGCAGTGTACACGAGGGTCTTAGAGGGCCTTAGAGGGCACTATAGAGGCACTCCAATTGACTCCATTGTTAGCTGACTTTTGCTAATGTTTATTTACGATTTAGAATGCAAAAAAACCATATTGTGAATGATAGACAAAAGTCCCCAAAAAGTGCAGTTTCCCCTTTAAGAACCTGCTGATTGTTAATTAGTGAAATGTTCTTGGCAAACAGCCAGGATTTAGACTCCGGGATGATTTGAGCAGGAGCCAAAGCACAAAGATGGAGGCCAGCTCACCTTGTCTTTGTCGTACTGAGCTGGGACGCACAGTCCTGCTCCGACATGCCCTGGAGCGATGTGGACCGGGGCTGGACCAGGACAAGAACCAGGACAGGGAGAGAAAACGTCAACATGTCTCTTTATCAATCCATATATTACACCTCAATTACCTCTACACACATCTCTTATGTGTGACTGCCATCATATTGCAGTCTACACGTATCTCTTATGTGTGACTGCCATCATATTGCAGTCTACACACATCTCTTTATGTGTGACTGCCATCATATTGCAGTCTACACGTATCTCTTATGTGTGACTGCCATCATATTGCAGTCTACACACATCTCTTATGTGTGACTGCCATCATATTGCAGTCTACACGTATCTCTTATGTGTGACTGCCATCATATTGCAGTCTACACGTATCTCTTATGTGTGACTGCCATCATATTGCAGTCTACACACATCTCTTTATGTGTGACTGCCATCATATTGCAGTCTACACACATCTCTTATGTGTGACTGCCATCATATTGCAGTCTACACGTAATCTCTTATGTGTGACTGCCATCATATTGCAGTCTACACACATTCTCTTATGTGTGACTGCCATCATATTGCAGTCTACACGTATCTCTTATGTGTGACTGCCATCATATTGCAGTCTACACGTATCTCTTATGTGTGACTGCCATCATATTGCAGTCTACACGTATCTCTTATGTGTGACTGCCATCATATTGCAGTCGACACGTATCTCTTATGTGTGACTGCCATCATATCGCAGTCTACACGTATCTCTTATGTGTGACTGCCATCATATCGCAGTCGACACGTATCTCTTATGTGTGACTGCCATCATATTGCAGTCTACACGTATCTCTTATGTGTGACTGCCATCATATTGCAGTCTACACGTATCTCTTATGTGTGACTGCCATCATATTGCAGTCTACACGTATCTCTTATGTGCGACTGCCATCATATTGCAGTCTACACGTATCTCTTATGTGTGACTGCCATCATATTGCAGTCTACACGTATCTCTTATGTGTGACTGCCATCATATTGCAGTCTACACGTATCTCTTATGTGTGACTGCCATCATATCGCAGTCGACACGTATCTCTTATGTGTGACTGCCATCATATTGCAGTCTACACGTATCTCTTATGTGTGACTGCCATCATATTGCAGTCTACACGTATCTCTTATGTGTGACTGCCATCATATTGCAGTCTACACGTATCTCTTATGTGTGACTGCCATCATATTGCAGTCTACACGTATCTCTTATGTGCGACTGCCATCATATTGCAGTCTACACGTATCTCTTATGTGTGACTGCCATCATATTGCAGTCTACACGTATCTTCTTATGTCGTGACTGCCATCATATTGCAGTCTACACGTCTCTCTTATGTGTGACTGCCATCTTATTGCAGTCTACACGTATCTCTTATGTGTGACTGCCATCATATTGCAGTCTACACGTATCTCTTATGTGTGACTGCCATCATATTGCAGTCTACACGTATCTCTTATGTGCGACTGCCATCATTTCGCAGTCTACACGTATCTCTTATGTGTGACTGCCATCATATCGCAGTCTACACGTATCTCTTATGTGTGACTGCCATCATATTGCAGTCTACACATATCTCTTATGTGTGACTGCCATCATATTGCAGTCCTACACCTATCTCTTATGTGTGACTGCCATCATATTGCAGTCGACACCTATCTCTTATGTGTGACTGCCATCATATTGCAGTCGACACGTATCTCTTATGTGTGACTGCCATCATATTGCAGTCTACACGTATCTCTTATGTGTGACTTCCATCATATTGCAGTCGACAACGTATCTCTTATGTGTGACTGCCATCATATTGCAGTCTACACGTTATCTCATATGTGTGACTGCCATCATATTGCAGTCTACACGTATCTCTTATGTGTGACTGCCATCATATTGCAGTCGACACGTATCTCTTATGTGTGACTGCCATCATATTGCAGTCTACACGTATCTCTTATGTGTGACTGCCATCATATTGCAGTCTACACGTATCTCTTATGTGTGACTGCCATCATATTGCAGTCTACACGTATCTCTTATGTGTGACTGCCATCATATTGCAGTCTACACGTATCTCTTATGTGTGACTGCCATCTGCTGGTCACACTCATCATTACACCATGTACCACATAAAACAGCTTCGAGGGTGGTAAGCACAACCAGAATGATGTCGTACATGGTGCAGCAGGTTACAAGGCGCACTGTTCGAGTTTTGAGAAAAGTGAAAGGATTTTAAGTGCACTTTATAGTCTGAAAAATGCAGTAAGACTTCCCTGGGGGGGAAAAAAGTCTGCACTGTTGCTGCAAATGTGATAATAAAGTGAATAAAGAAGAGAACACGCTGCCAACATCACTCACTTCCACCTCAATATTTCATTTACATCCGACTACTTTCCTCCTGTCATCCATCCATCATTTTACATGATTGATGGTCGTCTACTACTACGCTGCAGGATTATTGACATGTCCTGTAGTGTGTGTGTGTGTGTGTGTGTGTGTGTGTGTGTGTGTGTGTGTGTGTGTGTGTGTGTGTGTGTGTGTATGTGTGTGTGTGTGTGTATGTGTGTGTGTGTGTGTGTGTGTGTGTGTGTGTGTGTGTGTGTGTGTGTGTGTGTGAGAGACTCACAAAGTAGCAGCTGTTGACAAATCCACATGTGGGCAGGGTGTGTTCCAGGAGAGGTTCCACAGAGCTGTCGGAGGTGGTGCTGCCGGAGCGAGTGGAGCCTCTGAAGAAGACCTCAGCCTGACACGACTACACACACACACACACACACACACACACACACACACACACACACACACACACACACACACACACACACACACGTACAAACGTAAGATGTCAGGCACTTGGTATTTACAAACCTTTACTAGATAAACCTTCCCTGGAATATACCATAACGGCCGTAATTGTTAGAATAATTATGTGTAAGTTCTCACACGACTCTTATGTTTAAAGGCCGTTGCTGTAGTTATTATCAATTGTGCTGAAGTTGTACTTTTCTATCCGTGCAAAGCGAGTGGTCTGGTATCAGTGTTTGTGTCCAGACCCGGCCTGCTGACTGCCAAGGGCGAACATCGAGTGCCGTGACGCAGACAGAGCAGAGACAGTGTGATAATATTAAAGTTGTGTGACAATATTAAAGTTGTATGACAATATTAAAGTTGTATGACAATATTAAAGTTGTATGATAATATTAAAGTTGTGTGATAATATTAAAGTTGTATGATAATATTAAAGTTGTGTGATAATATTAAAGTTGTGTGACAATATTAAAGTTGTGTGATAATATTAAAGTTGTGTGATAATATTAAAGTTGTATGACAATATTAAAGTTGTATGACAATATTAAAGTTGTGTGATAACATTAAAGTTGTATGACAATATTAAAGTTGTATGATAATATTAAAGTTGTGTGATAATATTAAAGTTGTGTGATAATATTAAAGTTGTATGACAATATTAAAGTTGTATGACAATATTAAAGTTGTGTGATAACATTAAAGTTGTATGACAATATTAAAGTTGTATTATAATATTAAAGTTGTGTGATAATATTAAAGTTGTGTGATAATATTCAAGTTGTATGACGATATTAAAGTTGTATGACAATATTAAAGGTGTATGATAATATTAAAGTTGTGTGATAATATTAAAGTTGTGTGATAATATTAAAGTTGTGTGATAACATTAAAGTTGTATGACAATATTAAAGTTGTATTATAATATTAAAGTTGTGTGATAATATTAAAGTTGTGTGATAATATTAAAGTTGTGTGATAATATTAAAGTTGTATGACAATATTAAAGTTGTATGATAATATTAAAGTTGTATGACAATATTAAAGTTGTATGATAATATTAAAGGTGTATGATAATATTAAAGTTGTGTGATAATATTAAAGTTGTGTGATAATATTAAAGTTGTGTGATAATATTCAAGTTGTATGACGATATTAAAGTTGTATGACAATATTAAAGGTGTATGATAATATTAAAGTTGTGTGATAATATTAAAGTTGTGTGATAATATTAAAGTTGTGTGATAACATTAAAGTTGTATGACAATATTAAAGTTGTATTATAATATTAAAGTTGTGTGATAATATTAAAGTTGTGTGATAATATTAAAGTTGTGTGATAATATTAAAGTTGTATGACAATATTAAAGTTGTATGATAATATTAAAGTTGTGTGATAATATTAAAGTTGTATGACAATATTAAAGTTGTATGATAATATTAAAGTTGTATGACAATATTAAAGTTGTGTGATAATATTCAAGTTGTATGACAATATTAAAGTTGTGTGATAATATTAAAGTTGTATGACAATATTAAAGGTGTATGATAATATTAAAGTTGTATGACAATATTAAAGGTGTATGATAATATTAAAGTTGTGTGATAATATTAAAGTTGTGTGATAATATTAAAGTTGTATGACAATATTAAAGGTGTATGATAATATTAAAGTTGTGTGATAATATTAAAGTTGTATGACAATATTAAAGGTGTATGATAATATTAAAGTTGTGTGATAATATTAAAGTTGTATGACAATATTAAAGTTGTGTGATAATATTCAAGTTGTATGACAATATTAAAGTTGTGTGATAATATTAAAGTTGTATGACAATATTAAAGTTGTATGACAATATTAAAGTTGTGTGATAATATTCAAGTTGTATGACAATATTAAAGTTGTGTGATAATATTAAAGTTGTATGACAATATTAAAGTTGTATGACAATATTAAAGTTGTGTGATAATATTCAAGTTGTATGACAATATTAAAGTTGTGTGATAATATTAAAGTTGTATGACAATATTAAAGTTGTATGATAATATTAAAGTTGTATGACAATATTAAAGTTGTGTGATAATATTAAAGTTGTATGACAATATTAAAGTTGTGTGATAATATTAAAGTTGTATGACAATATTAAAGTTGTGTGATAATATTAAAGTTGTATGACAATATTAAAGGTGTATGATAATATTAAAGTTGTGTGATAATATTAAAGTTGTATTATAATATTAAAGTTGTGTGATAATATTAAAGTTGTATAACATTAGACCAGTGGTTCTTAACTCACCAAACCCTAGGGGTTTGGTGAGTCGGCCTCAGGGGTTCGGCGGAGGTCGAGACACACCCGACTCATCGTGTAAATAAAAACTTCTCCCTATGTGCGTATTACGGATACGACAACAGCAGAAGTCACACTGATTTGCAGGTGTGTCATTTGTTGTGAGTTTATGTTGGTTATGTTGTTTGAACAAGGTGATGTTCATGCTCGCTTCATTTTGTGCACCAGTAATAAAACATGGTAACACTTTAGTATGGGGAACATATTCACCATTAATGAGTTGCTTATCAACATGCAAATTAGTAACATATTGGCTCTTAACTAGTCATTACTAAGTACTTATTAACTAACCAAATAACTCTAAATGAAGTCTTTGTTACTTAGAATATGTTCCCCATACTTTATAAAGTGTTACTAAAAACATATAACTTTGTATTGAATTTGAAAACATTTTATTTTTTACTAAAGAAGGGTTGAGTGAATGCGCATATGAAACTGGTGGGGTTCAGTACCTCCAACAAGGTTAAGAACCACTGCACTGGACACATGGTTGATGACTTATGGACAATTAGTTGCTAAATCCCGCACATGCCGCATGTTGCTTGATGTTTTTGAACAAATCTTGCTCAGTCCATCAGAGGTGTTTACAGTGTTTCACATTAAATGGGTAACAGCACACTTTTTGAGGGGTATTTTCCCCCACACTCTTGATGCGAGACAAGAACAGGTGTTGAAGTGTGTCAAAGGAGTATTAGTTATGGGTTGTTTTCTCCAGGGCTTCATAGCCAAAATAGATGCCTCCGATTAGCCACATGGTTAGCCGCCTCTTACTAGCAGTTGTGCACAATTTAGAATGCACCAAAAAGGGAAAGACATGTGGATGATGGGCGACATTCCCCAAAAAGTGCACTTCCCCAAAGTTACAGTGGGGGTTTTGTCCAGTGCAGTGTGAGAAATTTCAAGTGAGTCCAACTTCAAACATAAGAGCGCCATCATGTGGTGAGTTTTAAAGAACAGTATGTGTGCATGTAAGTCCACCATAAAGTGTCTCACCTCCTGGTCAAGAGTGGGGGAGGGGCTGAGGGATCCCAGCGACTGTTTACGTGGAGGTAGAACACCTGTGTGGTCACCCGCCACCTGCAGCGCCGTCTCCCCGGGGGCGGCGGGCCTCTCCCACTGGGTGGCGCCGGTGGGGATGTGCCAGTAGTAGATGCCCGCCATGTCCGTGATCTTCTTCCAGCCGGGAGGCAAGTCGGGGTCCGTTTGGAAGGATTGTTCGTTCCAGATGTCTGCCATGGAGAGGGAAGACGCTGGTTAGCATGGAAGCTACTTGCTAGCACACTTTTTGTTTTTATTTTAATTTTATTATTATGTAAGATCTCCTTTTGACCTTCCTCTGTCAATGTTGGCGTTAACGCACTTTTTGTGTCTTTTTACACATTGAAATCAGAAAGGATGCGCATTTCCACTTCTTTTTTTTTTTAGAATAGAATAGAATAGAACAGAAACTACTTTATTGATCCCTGGTGGGAATTCAGCACCACAGTTCGCTCACAATAGACAATAAACACTTAGGTATTTTTTACATGTGAATAATATAAATACAGTCTATTATACAGCATTATTCACATGTGAATAATATAAATACAGTCTATTATACAGCATTATTCACATGTGAATAATATAAATACAGTCTATTATACAGCATTATTCACATGTGAATAATATAAATACAGTCTATTATACAGCATTATTCACATGTGAATAATATAAATGCAGTCTATTATACAGCATTATTCACATGTCAATAATATAAATACAGACTATTATACAGCATTATTCACATGTGAATAATATAAATACAGTCTATTATACAGCATTATTCACATGTGAATAACATAAATACAGTCTATTATACAGCATTATTCACATGTGAATAACATAAATACAGTCTATTATACAGCATTATTCACATGTGAATAATATGAATACAATCTATTATAGAGCATTATTCACATGTGAATAACATAAATACAGTCTATTATACAGCATTATTCACATGTGAATAATATAAATACAGTCTGTTATACAGCATTATTCACATGTGAATAATATAAATACAGTCTATTATACAGCAATATTCACATGTGAATAATATAAATACAGTCTATTATACAGCATTATTCACATGTGAATAATATAAATACAGTCTATTATACAGCATTATTCACATGTGAATAACATAAATACAGTCTATTATACAGCATTATTCACATGTGAATAACATAAATACAGTCTATTATACAGCATTATTCACATGTGAATAATATGAATACAATCTATTATAGAGCATTATTCACATGTGAATAACATAAATACAGTCTATTATACAGCATTATTCACATGTGAATAATATAAATACAGTCTGTTATACAGCATTATTCACATGTGAATAATATAAATACAGTCTATTATACAGCATTATTCACATGTGAATAATATAAATACAGTCTATTATACAGCATTATTCACATGTGAATAATATAAATACAGTCTATTATACAGCATTATTCACATGTGAATAATATAAATACAGTCTATTATACAGCATTATTCACATGTGAATAATATAAATGCAGTCTATTATACAGCATTATTCACATGTCAATAATATAAATACAGACTATTATACAGCATTATTCACATGTGAATAATATAAATACAGTCTATTATACAGCATTATTCACATGTGAATAACATAAATACAGTCTATTATACAGCATTATTCACATGTGAATAACATAAATACAGTCTATTATACAGCATTATTCACATGTGAATAATATGAATACAATCTATTATAGAGCATTATTCACATGTGAATAACATAAATACAGTCTATTATACAGCATTATTCACATGTGAATAATATAAATACAGTCTGTTATACAGCATTATTCACATGTGAATAATATAAATACAGTCTATTATACAGCAATATTCACATGTGAATAATATAAATACAGTCTATTATACAGCATTATTCACATGTGAATAATATAAATACAGTCTATTATACAGCATTATTCACATGTGAATAACATAAATACAGTCTATTATACAGCATTATTCACATGTGAATAACATAAATACAGTCTATTATACAGCATTATTCACATGTGAATAATATGAATACAATCTATTATAGAGCATTATTCACATGTGAATAACATAAATACAGTCTATTATACAGCATTATTCACATGTGAATAATATAAATACAGTCTGTTATACAGCATTATTCACATGTGAATAATATAAATACAGTCTATTATACAGCAATATTCACATGTGAATAATATAAATACAGTCTATTATACAGCATTATTCACATGTGAATAATATAAATACAGTCTATTATACAGAATTATTCACATGTGAATAATATAAATACAGTCTATTATACAGCATTATTCACATGTGAATAACATAAATACAATCTATTATAGAGCATTATTCACATGTGAATAATATAAATACAGTCTATTATACAGCATTATTCACATGTGAATAATATAAATACAGTCTATTATACAGCACTATTCACATGTGAATAACATAAATACGGTCTATTATACAACATTATTCACATTTGTTTTCAAAATGCTGACAAAAAAGTGGGACCCCATTTTTATGCCTTGATGAAATTAGAAAATTCCTAGTGCCCACACTGTACATACAGTATGTGTCTGCTCATTAATATGTGCTGTCCCTATTTCAAAAAAATCAAATAAAGATAAGTATACTTTTTTTAAATGAATACAAAATAATAATAAAGCCCATTTGAACATGTACTGTACAGTTTCTTGTCAAATGTTTTAGTTAGTGACTACTAACACTGGCGGTCTACAGCAAGACTTCCATACGTGCTGCTATTTAATGGCAGACAGGAAACATAAGCAGGTTCCACAGAAGATTACTGCTGCAAAGGAAGGCAAAACGAGCTGAGTTTCTTTCCATGTGCACCAGGACAGGAGCCAACACCAGCGGAAGGGAAATGACATCATCCAACATCTGCTTTTCTCCTCCTCCTCTTTCTTTTTTTTTGCTTTTTCGATGGCCAACAAGCTTTGTGTTGATCGACTGCAGACGGCGGATTTACTGCCACATTTCACCCGGCTGATAGCAGAAAGACGGCATGTCAACAACACCCGCAGACGCTGGTGTGATGTATTGGCCGGCGACACATTTGGAGGAAAGGCAACATGGATGACGGAGACGTGGTGATGAAATGCAAACATTAAATCAACGTTGCTGCTCTCGCTTCTCTACTAAACGTCTTCTCCCCCTGAAAGGAGCAAACATTTACAGTCACAGCTGCAATGTTATTGACACTCCTGACATTCCTACGCCCGGAAATGACTTCATTACGCAACGTGTGTGGTGACCAGAGTGGCTCCAGGTCACCGTGGCAGGGAAGACTACACTCAGACCAGGACAGACCAATGTCCCTCAAACAGTGGATAAGTTTGCACCCATTGGCCACAATGCTCCTGATTTTCGGTAGGTGAACAATCAATTTTAGTCAGGGAAAAGTTGCGTGATTTCATTCAAGCATGTCATTTCCACAAAAAAAAAAAAAAAAAGGTAGTCACCGTGGCAGGGAAGACTACACTCAGGCCAGGACAGACATTGGCTAAGTTTGCGCCCATTGGCCACAATGCTCCTGATTTTCGGTAGGAGAACATTCAATTTTAGCCAGACAAAAGTTGCGTGATTTCATTCAAGCATGTCATTTCCACAAAAAAAAAAAAAAAAGGTAGTCACCGTGGCAGGGAAGACTACACTCAGGCCAGGACAGACCCATGTCCCCAAAAAGTGGCCAGAATGCTCCTGATTTTCGGTAGGTGAACGTTCAATTTTAGCCAGAGACAAGTTGCGTGATTTCATTCAAGCATGTCATTTCCACAAAAAAACAAAAAAAAAGATTGTCACCGTGGCAGGGAAGACTACACTCAGGCCAGGACAGACCAACGTCTGTCCTCTGGCTAAGTTTGCGCCCGTCGGCCACAGTGCTCCTGATTATCGGTAGGTGAACGTTCAATTTTAGCCAGAGAAAAGTTGCGATATTTCATTCAAGCATATCATTTCCACAAAAAAAGAAAAAAAAGATAGTCACCCTGGCAGGGAAGACTACACTCAGGACAGGACAGACGTTGGCTAAGTTTGCGCCCATTGGCCACAGTGCTCCTGATTTTCGGTAGGTGAACGTTCAATTTTAGCCAGAGAAAAGTTGCGTGAATTCATTCAAGCATGTCATTTCCACAAAAAAACAAAAAAAAGATAGTCACCGTGGCAGGGAAACCTACACTCAGGCCAGGACAGACCCATGTCCCCAAACAGTGGCCACAATGCTCCTGATTTTCGGTAGGTGAACAATCAATTTTAGTCAGGGAAAAGTTGCGTGATTTCATTCAAGCATGTCATTTCCACAACAAACAAAAAAAGATAGTCACCGTGGCAGGGAAGACTACACTCAGGCCAGGACAGACCCATGTCCCCCAACAGTGGCTAAGTTTGCGCCCGTCGGCCACAATGCTCCTGATTTTCGGTAGGTGAACGTTCAATTCTAGTCAGAGAAAAGTTGCGTGATTTCATTCAAGCATGTCATTTCCACAAAAAAAGAAAAAAAAGATAGTCACCATGGCAGGGAAGACTACACTCAGGACAGGACAGACGTTGGCTAAGTTTGCGCCCATTGGCCACAATGATCCTGATTTTCAATAGGCGAACGTTCAATTCTAGCCAGAGAAAAGTTGCGTGATTTCATTCAAGCATGTCATTTCCACAGAAAAAAATTAAAAGATAGTCACCGTGGCAGGGAAGACTACACTCAGGCCAGGACAGACCCATGTCCCCAAACAGTGGCCACAATGCTCCTGATTTTCGGTAGGTGAACAATCAATTTTAGTCAGGGAAAAGTTGCGTGATTTCATTCAAGCATGTCATTTCCACAACAAACAAAAAAAGATAGTCACCGTGGCAGGGAAGACTACACTCAGGACAGGACAGACGTTGGCTAAGTTTGCGCCCATTGGCCACAATGCTCCTGATTTTCGGTAGGCGAACGTTCAATTTTAGTCAGAGAAAAGTTGCGTGATTTCATTCAAGCATGTCATTTCCACAGAAAAAAATTAAAAGATAGTCACCGTGGCAGGGAAGACTACACTCAGGCTAGGACAGACCAACGTCTGTCCTCTGGCTAAGTTTGCGCCCATTGGCCACAGTGCTCCTGATTTTTGGTAGGTGGACGTTCAATTCTAGCCAGAGAAAAGTTGCGTGAATTCATTCAAGCATGTCATTTCCACAAAAAAACAAAAAAAAAAGATAGTCACCGTGGCAGGGAAGACTACACTCAGGCCAGGACAGACCCATGTCCCCCAACAGTGGCTAAGTTTGCGCCCATTGGCCACAATGCTCCTGATTATCAGTAGGTGAACGTTCAATTTTAGCCAGAGAAAAGTTGCGTGATTTCATTCAAGCATATCATTTCCACAAAAAAAAAAAAAAGATAGTCACCGTGGCAGGGAAGACTACACTCAGGCCAGGACAGACGTTTGCGCCCATTGGCCACAGTGCTCCTGATTTTCGGTAGGTGAATGTTCAATTTTAGTCAGAGAAAAGTTGCGTGATTTCATTCAAGCATGTCATTTCCACAAAAAAACAAAAAAAAAGATAGTCACCGTGGCAGGGAAGACTACACTCAGGACAGGACAGACCCATGTCCCCCAGCACTGGCTAAGTTTGCGCCCGTCGGCCACAATGCTCCTGATTATCGGTAGGTGAACGTTCAATTTTAGTCAGAGAAAAGTTGCGTGAATTCATTCAAGCATGTCATTTCCACAAGAAAGAAAAAAAAGATAGTCACCGTGGCAGGGAAGACTACACTCAGGCCAGGACAGACCCACGTCCCCAAACAGTGGCCACAATGCTCCTGATTTTCGGTAGGTGAATGTTCAATTTTAGTCAGAGAAAAGTTGCGTGATTTCATTCAAGCATGTCATTTCCACACAAAAAACAAAAAAAAAGATAGTCACCGTGGCAGGGAAGACTACACTCAGGACAGGACAGACCCATGTCCCCCAGCACTGGCTAAGTTTGCGCCCGTCTGCCACAATGCTCCTGATTATCGGTAGGTGAACGTTCAATTTTAGTCAGAGAAAAGTTGCGTGATTTCATTCAAGCATGTCATTTCCACAGAAAAAAGTAAAAAGCTAGTCACCGTGGCAGGGAAGACTACACTCAGGCCAGGACAGACCAATGTCCCCCAACAGTGGCTAAGTTTGCGCCCATTGGCCACAATGCTCCTGATTATCGGTAGGTGAACGTTCAATTTTAGCCAGAGAAAAGTTGCGTGAATTCATTCAAGCATGTCATTTCCACACAAAAAAAAAAAAAGATAGTCACCGTGGCAGGGAAGACTACACTCAGGCCAGGACAGACCCATGTCCCCAAACAGTGGCCACAATGCTCCTGATTTTCGGTAGGTGAACGTTCAATTTTAGTCAGAGAAAAGTTGCGTGATTTCATTCAAGCATGTCATTTCCACAAAAAAAAAACATTACAGTATTACATGTAAGAATTAAAATCAATGGTGTCCTGCATTATTGATCTTTTAGGGCTCTAATGACTAAATACTGCATATTTCAGTTTTACTAAAAAAAAACAGAAAAGCCATAAAACATTTTTTTAAATTTGTATTACTTTATATCAACTTGAAGTTGATATCGAGATTTGCTGTAAGCGTTAAATAATTAAAAAATAATAATAATCTGACTTATTTTTAACATTTTAATGACTGAGACCCTTTATGGTCCCCGGGACCCCTAAAGGTAAAATAAATAAAAAATGCATATATTTTGTTATGGTTTGAAAATGAAAAATATCAAAATGGCCCCCACATGCTTTCATTTTTCCGTGTGCGGCCCTCAGTGGAAAAAGTTTGGACACCCCTGCCTAAGGGAGTACTTTATCAACGTTTCTAAGTCGTTCTGAGGGTCTTATCCTGGGACTGCTGACGTCGACCAGGGACTACATGTGTCCCTCGCGCCCTGGCCGGTGGCCACTTTTAAAGGAGTGTAAAAATAGGCCCCAAAATGACATCACTTAGCCCAGAGGTGTCCAAACTTTTTCCACTGAGGGCCGTACATGGAAAAATGTAAGCATGCGGGGGCCATTTTGATATTTTTCATTTTCAAACCTTAACAAAATATATGGATTTTTTTTTTTAACATTTAGGGCTCCCGCGGACCATAAAGGGTCTCAGTTAGGGATGTCTGATAATGGCTTTTTGCCGATATCCGATATTGTCCAACTCTTTAATTACCGATACCGATATCAACCGATACCGATACTGATATATACAGTTGTGGAATTAACACATTATTATGCCTAATTTGGACAACCAGGTATGGTGAAGATAAGGTCCTTTTTTTTTTAAATTAATAAAATAAAATAAGATAAATAAATTAAAAACATTTTCTTGAATAAAAAAGAAAGTAAAACAATATAAAATCAGTTACATAGAAACTAGTAATTAATGAAAATTAGTAAAATTAACTGTTAAAGGTTAGTACTATTAGTGGAGCAGCAGCACGCACAATCATGTGTGCTTACGGACTGTATCCCTTGCAGACTGTATTGATATATATTGATATATAATGTAGGAAGCAGAATATTAATAACAGAAAGAAACAACCCTTTTGTGTGAATGAGTGTAAATGGGGGAGGGAGGTTTTTTGGGTTGGTGCACTAATTGTAAGTGTATCTTGTGTTTTTTATGTTGATTTAATTTTTTAAAAAACGAAAAAAACCCAAAAAAACCGATACCGATAATAAAAAAACCCGATACTGATCATTTCCGATATCACATTTTAAAGCATTTATCGGCCGAGAATATCGGCCGAGAATATCGGCCGGCCGATATTATCGGACATCTCTAGTCTCAGTCATTAAAATGTAAAAAATAAGTCAAATTATTATTATTTTTTATTTAACGCTTACAGTAAATCTCTATATCAACTTCAGGTTGATATAAAGTAAAAAAAAAAAAAAAAAAGGTTTTATGCCTTTTCTGTCAAAGACAACTTTGTTTTTTATAGTAAAACTGAAATATGCAGTATTTAGTAATTAGAGCCTTAAAAGATCAATAATGCCGGACACCATTGATGTTAATTATTTCATATTTTTGAGTAATCACAGTGAAATGTTAAATAAAATCCCACTAAATATATTTGGGATCCAAAAGGTGCCCCACTCATAAAGTGATACATTTTTATTAGTTTTTTTTTTACTTTTAACACTTAAATTACGAGATCAACTTCAGATATATCTGTCCATTTTACGTTTGATTTGAACTATTATTTTGTTTGTATTATGCTCTTTTGTCAAATAAAACTTTGATGTTTTTTTTATGGCAACCACACAATATATGCAATATTTTTTCCACAAAAAACATTTTAAAGTGATATTTTTAAAGTAATAATTCATTATAACATAGATTTTTAGTCTTTTTTTAAAAATTTTTAGCAATGGCAAAAAAAACGAAAAAAAACATTGCAACTTTTTCTTGTTAAATTTCACCTCATTCCACTTTTTTTAAATGTTTTTTTTTTTTGTTGTTGCTATTTTTGCAGAACGTGTGGTGGGCCGGTAAACAATTAGCTGCGGGCCGCAAATGGCCCCCGGGCCGCACTTTGGACACCCCTGACTTAGCCCCTTTTTTGGGGTCTAGTTTGCCGGGTTGCTGCTGGTTCTTACACCCCTAAATCATTCTGGGGTCTTATCCTGGGACTGCTGTGTCCCCAAAGTGTCCGGAACCCTGGGGACATCTGTTCCTCCTGCCCCTGTGGCCAGTTTGAAGGAAAAGTGTAAAAAATAGGCCCTGAAATAACAACACTTAGCCCCTTTTGGGGTCTAGTTTGCCGGGTTGCTGCTGGTTCTTACACCCCTAAGTTCTGGGGCCAGTTTGAAGGAAAAATGGTCAAAAATACGGCCCAAACTTGGCCCCTTTTGGTGGCCTGTTATTCGCCAAAGTGGGTCTGTTTTTTTTATTACTACTCTGAAGTTAAGCCTTTTTAAAGCAAGTTATCTATCAAATAGTAAGAAAACAACTAGATTGTATGGTCAAGTTTCTACAGCATGTTACTGGAAATGCAAAATAAATACCATGTGTTTACCATAAAAAACATTTACAGAAATATGCTGTAAAAAAAAAACGGTCAAATTCTGGTGACAGATTTTTACGGCGTAAGTAAAAAAAAAAAGGTGTAATATGGGACGAATGTTAATAAATGTATATTTATATATTGACTGTGAGTAATGTGGCCCTCAATGAGAAGCACTTGGCCAGCCCCGACTGAGAAGGTGGAGTGAAATGTCCTGGTGGCCAAGGTTCATGCACCCAAATAAAAGACCACCTTGAATATAAGATGAGTCATCTTCTTCAAAACTGCACTCAAACTCAAAGCCAAATTAAACTTTGCTAGACTGCAATAAAAAATTTTTTTAAAAAAGGATATCATGTTTTTTTTTTAGCTGCTTCATCATAAAAGTTGAACTCCTGCTCTGTCCTCAACCTTCTAGATGCTTTCTTTCTGCCTCCGTCACTGGTGGGAGGGAGTGACAGGAAGAAAAGCTCTGACTTGTTTGACTGACTGGGGAGATGTGTAGAATTAATATTACATTTCAACGTCAAGATTTTGATAGTAGGCTAATATAGACACTTGCATCATGTGTTGCCTTCATTATAACACTTATATAAGACTTTTAAAGTCATTTTGATAGTAGGCTAATATAGCTATTATAGACACTTACATCATGTGTTGTCTTCATTATAACACTTATATAAGACTTTTAAAGTCATTTTGATAGTAGGCTAATATAGACACTTACATCATGTGTTGTCTTCATTATAACACTTATATAAGACTTTTAAAGTCATTTTGATAGTAGGCTAATATAGACACTTACATCATGTGTTGTCTTCATTATAACACTTATATAAGACTTTTAAAGTCATTTTGATAGTAGGCTAATATAGACACTTACATCATGTGTTGTCTTCATTATAACACTTATATAAGACTTTTAAAGTCATTTTGATAGTAGGCTAATATAACTAATATAGACACTTACATCATGTGTTGTCTTCATTATAACACTTATATAAGACTTTTAAAGTCATTTTGATAGTAGGCTAATATAGACACTTACATCATGTGTTGTCTTCATTATAACACTTATATAAGACTTTTAAAGTCATTTTGATAGTAGGCTAATATAACTAATATAGACACTTACATCATGTGTTGTCTTCATTATAACACTTATATAAGACTTTTAAAGTCATTTTGATAGTAGGCTAATATAGACACTTACATCATGTGTTGTCTTCATTATAACACTTATATAAGACTTTTAAAGTCATTTTGATAGTAGGCTAATATAGACACTTACATCATGTGTTGTCTTCATTATAACACTTATATAAGACTTTTAAAGTCATTTTGATAGTAGGCTAATATAACTAATATAGACACTTACATCATGTGTTGTCTTCATTATAACACTTATATAAGACTTTTAAAGTCATTTTGATAGTAGGCTAATATAACTAATATAGACACTTACATCATGTGTTGTCTTCATTATAACACTTATATAAGACTTTTAAAGTCATTTTGATAGTAGGCTAATATAACTAATATAGACACTTACATCATGTGTTGCCTTCATTATAACACTTATATAAGACTTTTAAAGTCATTTTGATAGTAGGCTAATATAGCTAATATAGACACTTACATCATGTGTTGTCTTCATTATAACACTTATATAAGACTTTTAAAGTCATTTTGATAGTAGGCTAATATAGCTAATATAGACACTTACATCATGTGTTGTCTTCATTATAACACTTATATAAGACTTTTAAAGTCATTTTGATAGTAGGCTAATATAGCTAATATAGACACTTACATCATGTGTTGTCTTCATTATAACACTTATATAAGACTTTTAAAGTCATTTTGATAGTAGGCTAATATAGACACTTACATCATGTGTTGTCTTCATTATAACACTTATATAAGACTTTTAAAGTCATTTTGATAGTAGGCTAATATAGACACTTACATCATGTGTTGTCTTCATTATAACACTTATATAAGACTTTTAAAGTCATTTTGATAGTAGGCTAATATAACTAATATAGACACTTACATCATGTGTTGTCTTCATTATAACACTTATATAAGACTTTTAAAGTCATTTTGATAGTAGGCTAATATAACTAATATAGACACTTACATCATGTGTTGCCTTCATTATAACACTTATATAAGACTTTTAAAGTCATTTTGATAGTAGGCTAATATAGCTAATATAGACACTTACATCATGTGTTGTCTTCATTATAACACTTATATAAGACTTTTAAAGTCATTTTGATAGTAGGCTAATATAGCTAATATAGACACTTACATCATGTGTTGTCTTCATTATAACACTTATATAAGACTTTTAAAGTCATTTTGATTGTAGGCTAATATAGACACTTACATCATGTGTTGCCTTCATTATAACACTTATATAAGACTTTTAAAGTCATGTTGATAGTAGGCTAATATAGACACTTACATCATGTGTTGTCTTCATTATAACAATTATATAAGACTTTTAAAGTCATTTTGATAGTAGGCTAATATAACTAATATAGACACTTACATCATGTGTTGTCTTCATTATAACACTTATATAAGACTTTTAAAGTCATTTTGATAGTAGGCTAATATAGCTAATATAGACACTTACATCATGTGTTGTCTTCATTATAACACTTATATAAGACTTTTAAAGTCATTTTGATAGTAGGCTAATATAGCTAATATAGACACTTACATCATGTGTTGTCTTCATTATAACACTTATATAAGACTTTTAAAGTCATTTTGATTGTAGGCTAATATAGACACTTACATCATGTGTTGCCTTCATTATAACACTTATATAAGACTTTTAAAGTCATTTTGATAGTAGGCTAATATAGACACTTACATCATGTGTTGTCTTCATTATAACAATTATATAAGACTTTTAAAGTCATTTTGATAGTAGGCTAATATAACTAATATAGACACTTACATCATGAGTTGCCTTCATTATAACACTTATATAAGACTTTTAAGTTTTTGCGGCTCCAGACAGATTAGTTGTTTGTATTTTTTGGTCCAATGTGGCTCTTTCAACATTTGGGGTTGCCGACCCCTGCTTGAGGGGAACATGTAAGGTCAGAGGTCGCCTGCAGTTCTCTCATCACTCGTCCCTGAGTTGATCCCAAACTTGTTTGATGGGCTTCATCTGCAGCCAACTCATCCATGCACACATTTATTATTATTAGGCCATGAAAGCAGGACCCTCAGGTGGCTGCATATTGCGCAATAAAAGGAAGGACAAGCATACACACGCACACACACACACACACATACACGCACACACACACACACACACACACACACACACACACACACACACACACACACACACACACACACACACACACACACACACACACACACACACACACACACACACACACACACACACACACACACACACACACACACACACACACACACACACAATCTCATAGTCCACCTTCACATTTGAACAGTCATTATATCTTCTCAAAGTACACTTCAATATACTTTAGAGTAGTCAGTGTACAGCATGTATATTACCCTGAATTCCAGGCTATAAGCCCCCACTTTTTCCCCACGCTTTATACTCTGCGGCTTATAAAACCGAGCAGCTAATTTATGAATTTTTCTTTGCTGACAGCAATAATAAAAACTATTTTATAATTATTTATTTTTTTTAAAAAGGCAAAAACACTGATAGGGTGTTTTATTGTTTGTGCTTAATTGACCTTCCATTTATCGGTAACACTTTTCCCTTGTTTTTTTCAACCGGAGTGAAAATATATTTTGGTACTGGAAAAATTTTAAAAAGATTTTGTGATAGTAAACAATATTGTTTATATTTATTTAGAAAAGTACCGAAAAGTATGGAAATATATTTTGGTACTGAATTTTTTTTTTAAAGATTTTGTGATAGTAAACAATTTTGTTTATATTTATTTAGAAAAGTACCGAAAAGTATGAAAATATATTTTGGTACTGGAAAAATTTTAAAAAGATTTTGTGATAGTAAACAATATTGTTTATATTTATTTAGAAAAGTACCGAAAAGTATGGAAATATATTTTGGTACTGAATTTTTTTTTTAAAGATTTTGTGATAGTAAACAATATTGTTTATATTTATTTAGAAAAGTACCAAAAAGTATGAAAATATATTTTGGTACTGAAACATTTTTTAAAAAAAGATTTTGTGATAGTAAACAATATTGTTTATATTTATTTAGAAAAGTACCGAAAAGTATGAAAATATATTTTGGTACTGACATTTTTTTTTAAAGATTTTGTGATAGTAAACAATATTGTTTATATTTATTTAGAAAAGTACCAAAAAGTATGGAAATATATTTTGGTATTGAAAAATTTTTGAAAAGATTTTGTGATAGTAAACAATATTGTTTATATTTATTTAGAAAAGTACTGAAAAGTATGGAAATATATTTTGGTACTGAAAACATTTTAAAAAGATTTTGTGATAGTAAACAATATTGTTTATATTTATTTAGAAAAGTACCGAAAAGTATGGAAATATATTTTGGTACTGAATTTTTTTTTTAAAGATTTTGTGATAGTAAACAATTTTGTTTATATTTATTTAGAAAAGTATGAAAATATATTTTGGTACTGAAAATTTTTAAAAAAGATTTTGTGATAGTAAACAATATTGTTTATATTTATTTAGAAAAGTACCGAAAAGTATGGAAATATATTTTGGTACTGAAAAAATTTAAAAAATATTTTGTGATAGTAAAAAATATTGTTTATATTTATTTTGAAAAGTACTGAAAAGTATGGAAATATATTTTGGTACTGAAAATTTTTTTAAAAAGAAAGATTTTGTGATAGTAAACAATATTGTTTATATTTATTTAGAAAAGTACCCAAAAGTATAAAAATATATTTTGGTACTGAAATTTTTTTTTAAAGATTTTGTGATAGTAAACAATATTGTTTATATTTATTTAGAAAAGTACTGAAAAGTATGGAAATATATTTTGGTACTGAAAAAATAAAAATTAAAGATTTTGTGATAGTAAACAATATTGTTTATATTTATTTTGAAAAGTACTGAAAAGTATGGAAATATATTTTGGTACTGAAAAAAAAAAAAAAAAAAAAGATTTTGTGATAGTAAACAATATTGTTTATATTTATTTAAAAAAGTACCGAAAAGTATGTTACTGAAAACATTTTTTAAAAGATTTTGTGATATTAAACAATATTGTTTATATTTATTTAGAAAAGTACCAAAAAGTATGGAAATATATTTTGGTATTGAAAAAATTTAAAAAAGATTTTGTGATAGTACACAATATTGTTTATATTTATTTAGAAAAGTACCGAAAAGTATGAAAATATATTTTGGTACTGACATTTTTTTAAAAAGATTTTGTGATAGTAAACAATATTGTTTATATTTATTTAGAAAAGTACCAAAAAGTATGGAAATATATTTTGGTATTGAAAAAATTTAAAAAAGATTTTGTGATAGTAAACAATATTGTTTATATTTATTCAGAAATGTACCGAAAAGTATGAAAATATATTTTGGTACTGAAAATTTTTTAAAAAGATTTTGTGATAGTAAACAATATTGTTTATATTTATTTAGAAAAGTACCAAAAAGTATGGAAATATATTTTGGTACTGACATTTTTTTTTTAAGATTTTGTGATAGTAAACAATATTGTTTATATTTATTTAGAAAAGTACCGAAAAGTATGGAAATATATTTTGGTACTGAAAAAATTTTAAAAAAGATTTTGTGATAGTAAACAATATTGTTATTATTTATTTAGAAAAGTACTGAAAAGTACGGAAATTTATTTTGGTACTGAAAAATTTTTTTAAAAGATTTTGTGATAGTAAACAATATTGTTTATATTTATTTAGAAAAGTACCGAAAAGTATGAAAATATATTTTGGTACTGAACATTTTTTTTAAAGATTTTGTGATAGTAAACAATATTGTTTATATTTATTTAGAAAAGTACCAAAAAGTATGGAAATATATTTTGGTATTGAAAACATTTTAAAAAGATTTTGTGATGGTAAACAATATTGTTTATATTTATTTAGAAAAGTACCAAAAAGTATGGAAATATATTTTGGTATTGAAAACATTTAAAAAAGATTTTGTGATGGTAAACAATATTGTTTATATTTATTTAGAAAAGTACCGAAAAGTATGGAAATATATGTTGGTACTGGTACTGCTCTACATTGTAGAAGTGAAAAAGTGAGCGAGTCCTCCTGGGTCTGGTACAAAACTAGGTCAGTGCGTGGATCCACTACAAGTGTGTGTGTGTGTGTGTGTGTGTGTGTGTGTGTGTGTGTGTGTGTGTGTGTGTGTGTGTAGCAGACAGGTGGATGTGGATGAAGACACATTCACACCGAGTTTGCAGCATCACCTTCAGCATGTGGCCCATCCTCACACGTGATAATTGATGTAAATACGTGTATTGAGTCACGCTGCAGTCAGCATGCAGCTCTCAGGGGGAAGGGACATGAATGACAACATAAACTCAAAAGGTAAACACACATGCACGGTTCTAAGTCACAAGTCACACACACACACGTACCCTCGTAATTGACAATGACAATAGCCAGCATGTAGTCCTTCCCCAGCATCATTGTGGAGGCTGCCGGCTGCCTCATACGGCAACCACGGCGGGGAAAAAACAAGTCGGAAGTCCAGAAGGAGACGGCGGGAAGGAAGCGAGGGAGGACGCCAGGAAGGAGACTAGAGAGGACGGCGGGAAGGAGGCGAGGGAGGGAGAGAGGACGCCGAGAAGGGGCGAGAGAGAGAGAGACGGCAAAAGATGGAGGTTGGCTGCGCACTGAATGTTTATCACAAATGTCTTCGCCTCACGTGGTTGCCCGGCAACCAGCCCTCCATCATCTTTCACGCTTTAGGAGGACGAAGTCGTGACCCATCCTAAAAAAAGGAAAAATGGCTCCGACGTGTCCTGAGACCTCTCGCACAACTCTGCATAAGTGTGTGTGTGTGTGTGTGTGTGTTTGTTTTGGCTTGCCAGTGCGAAAGCCATGTCATAGCCCCCCCCCCCGAACCGCAACATCCCTTGAGGAATGTGACACACACCTGGGAAAACAACATGGCTGTGTCAGCAGACGATACAAGTGTGTGTGTTAGAGAGGATCGCACTACTTTTAAATTGTCTACTATTCACAGTCCTTGTTATGTAAGACAGGAACACACGTGTTGTTCTTTTGGTGTGCATTCTAACTAGTAAAATAACACTAGCAGAAGTCAGCTAACAGTTGAGGTAATGAGAGTCACACTATTACAACTATAAAATGCTCCATCAGCGTTTTATATACATGATGTAAGTATATATGGCATGTAACATTCATAATAACATGTAATATATACATGATGTAAGTATATATGTCATGTAGTAACATTCATAATAACATGTAATATATACATGATGTAAGTATATATGTAGTATCCAGTAACATTCATAATAACATGTAATATATACATGATGTAAGTATATATGTCATGTAGTAACATTCATAATAACATGTAATATATACATGATGTAAGTATATATGTCATGTAGTAACATTCATAATAACATGTAATATATACATGATGTAAGTATATATGTCATGTAACATTCATAATAACATGTAATATATACATGATGTAAGTATATATGTAGTATCTAGTAACATTCATAATAACATGTAATATATACATGATGTAAGTATATATGTAGTATCTAGTAACATTCATAATAACATGTAATATATACATGATGTAAGTATATATGTAGTATCTAGTAACATTCATAATAACATGTAATATAGACATGATGTAAGTATATATGTCATGTAGTAACATTCATAATAACATGTAATATATACATGATGTAAGTATATATGTCATGTAGTAACATTCATAATAACATGTAATATATATGATGTAAGTATATATGTCATGTAGTAACATTCATAATAACATGTAATATATACATGATGTAAGTATATATGTAGTATCTAGTAACATTCATAATAACATGTAATATATACATGATGTAAGTATATATGTAGTATCCAGTAACATTCATAATAACATGTAATATATACATGATGTAAGTATATATGTCATGTAACATTCATAATAACATGTAATATATACATGATGTAAGTATATATGTAGTATCTAGTAACATTCATAATAACATGTAATATAGACATGATGTAAGTATATATGTCATGTAGTAACATTCATAATAACATGTAATATAGACATGATGTAAGTATATATGTCATGTAGTAACATTCATAATAACATGTAATATATACATGATGTAAGTATATATGTCATGTAGTAACATTCATAATAACATGTAATATATACATGATGTAAGTATATATGTCATGTAGTAACATTCATAATAACATGTAATATATACATGATGTAAGTATATATGTCATGTAGTGACATTCATAATAACATGTAATATATACATGATGTAAGTATATATGTCATGTAGTAGCATTCATAATAACATGTAATATATACATGATGTAAGTATATATGTCATGTAGTAACATTCATAATAACATGTAATATATACATGATGTAAGTATATATGTCATGTAGTGACATTCATAATAACATGTAATATATACATGATGTAAGTATATATGTCATGTAGTAACATTCATAATAACATGTAATATATACATGATGTAAGTATATATGTCATGTAGTAACATTCATAATAACATATGCAAAGCCAAAGCCATTTATCAACAACACCCAGAAACGCCGCCGGCTTCGCTGGGCCCGAGCTCATCTAAGATGGACTGATGCAAAGTGGAAAAGTGTTCTGTGGTCTGACGAGTCCACATTTCAAATTTGTTTTTTGGAAACTGTGGACCAAAGAGGAAAAGAACCATCCGGATTGTTCTAGGGTGAAAGTGTAAAAGTCAGCATGTGTGATGGTATGGGGGTGTATTAGTGGCCAAGACATGGGTAACTTACACATGTGTGATGGTATGGGGGTGTATTAGTGGTCAAGACATGGGTAACTTACACATCTGTGAAGGCACCATTCATGCTGAAAGGTACATACAGCTTTTGGAGCTTTTGTACAAAAAGTCCCTAAAAAGACAAGTGAGGAGGAATTGTGTCAGAAATGAAGCAGCTATTGAGCTTCAAGCTGAGAGCTGCAACTCGTAAGACCAGCGATGGGTTTAGGAACTTTAAGAGGCTTTCTAAGGCCCCGGGGTCGAAAGGGAATGTCATCGGAATGTTGTGACACGACCGTGACAAACACATGACTGGACTGACCTTTGGCAGAAGAAAGTAAACAGTGGACATTTTTACTTGCAACAATGTGAACTGAACTGCAAGCAGCAGAAGTTGTTCAGTCTCAGTGACAACAAGACCGCTAAGCTGAGAACCAACATTGTCTGTTTCCACCTGGATTCAACCACCGTCATGTCACAGAGCCAAAAGCCCAGCAGAGATGTCCACACATCATATCAACTCCCTGCCACGAAGGACATCCGAGCAAAGTGAACTCATACAGTCTATTATACAACATTATTCACATGTAAATAATATAAATACAGTCTATTATACAGCATTATTCACATGTGAATAACATAAATACAGTCTATTATACAGCATTATTCACATGTGAATAACATAAATACAGTCTATTATACAGCATTATTCACATGTGAATAACATAAATACAGTCTATTATACAGCATTATTCACATGTGAATAATATAAATACAGTCTATTATACAGCATTATTCACATGTGAATAATATAAATACAGTCTATTATACAGCATTATTCACATGTGAATAATATAAATACAGTCTATTATACAGCATTATTCACATGTGAATAATATAAATACAGTCTATTATACAGCATTATTCACATGTGAATAATATAGTCTATTATACAGCATTATTCACATGTGAATAATATAAATACAGTCTATTATACAGCATTATTCACATGTGAATAATATAAATACAGTCTATTATACAGCATTATTCACATGTGAATAATATAGTCTATTATACAGCATTATTCACATGTGAATAATATAAATACAGTCTGTTATACAGCATTATTCACATGTGAATAATGCTGTATAATAGACTGTATTTATATTATTCACATGTGAATAATATAAATACAGTCTATTATACAGCATTATTCACATGTGAATAATATAAATACAGTCTATTATACAGCATTATTCACATGTGAATAATATAAATACAGTCTATTATACAGCATTATTCACATGTGAATAATATAGTCTATTATACAGCATTATTCACATGTGAATAATATAGTCTATTATACAGCATTATTCACATGTGAATAATATAAATACAGTCTATTATACAGCATTATTCACATGTGAATAATATAAATACAGTCTATTATACAGCATTATTCACATGTGAATAATATAGTCTATTATACAGCATTATTCACATGTGAATAATATAAATACAGACTATTATACAGCATTATTCACATGTGAATAATATAAATACAGTCTATTATACAGCATTATTCACATGTGAATAATATAAATACAGTCTATTATACAGCATTATTCACATGTGAATAATATAGTCTATTATACAGCATTATTCACATGTGAATAATATAAATACAGTCTGTTATACAGCATTATTCACATGTGAATAATGCTGTATAATAGACTGTATTTATATTATTCACATGTGAATAATATAAATACAGTCTATTATACAGCATTATTCACATGTGAATAATATAAATACAGTCTATTATACAGCATTATTCACATGTGAATAATATAAATACAGTCTATTATACAGCATTATTCACATGTGAATAATATAGTCTATTATACAGCATTATTCACATGTGAATAATATAGTCTATTATACAGCATTATTCACATGTGAATAATGCTGTATAATAGACTGTATTTATATTATTCACATGTGAATAATGCTGTATAATAGACTGTATTTATATTATTCACATGTGAATAATTCTGTATAATAGACTGTATTTATATTATTCACATGTAAAAAATACCTAAGTGTTTATTGTCTATTGTGAGCGAACTGTGGTGCTGAATTTCCCCCAGGGATCAATAAAGTACTTTCTATTCTATTCTATTCTATTCTATTCTATTATTCTTTGATACTTTACATTCGTTGTGGATGATACCACACATTTAGGTATCGATCCGACGATACCAAGTAGTCACAGGATGATACATTGTTCATATTCAAAGTCCTCATGTGTCCAGGGACATATTTACTGACTTTATAAACTGGACTGCTTTCTAACTGCGCTCGCCTCTTCGCTCGTATTTTGCCAAACTAAACAGAATGTCAGCACAAAAAAGTTGAAGGAAAAATAAAATCTGCCTGGATGGGCAAGAGACGAGCGTCCAGAAAGAGATGAAACCTGGCGCTGGATTGAGGCCTGGCATCCTCATTTCTTCTTTCCAATTCTCTTAAATAAAAGACCACAAATGAGAAATGTGCTGCGATAGACTCCATCATAAGAGTTAGCAGGAGCCAAAATAGTCTCTTCCTCTGCGGAATAAGAGCAACAAAAAGCATGTGGCGATTGTGGATGAAGTGATATCAAGTCTGCTGCACATTTAACTCACGACTGGCCGGAAACTTCCCATACACACATTCTTGTGTTTCCTGCCTTCTTGAGACCTCCGAAAAATGCAACATTACAACAATAACAATATATACATACTATGCAAATATAAAAAAGGTAAGTTTTTAGGTCCGTTTACCTTCCGTCCATTCTATTTCCAATTGTGAAATGCAAAACCAAAAAACAAAGTTTTTCAATTTTTATTATATAAGGCAGATTTGAAAACAAACAAAAAAGGGTTGATTTTCATTAAGATATTGCCATAAAATTGGATATTGTGTTGTTTTCCTTTTATGGATTTTTATTTTTCCAGATAAACACGAAAATCCAATTCATGTTTATGCAAAATGCAAAAAACACAAATTGAACCGGGAGCAGTATTTGAGCTTTTCCTCTGCGTTTAGCATGTTTTTAGCATAAAGCTAACATCTTTGTTCAGCAGGAGTCCTATTGTCCCTTTTAAAAAGTCTCATTAAATACTTGTCCAACTTTTGTTTCAGAAATTAAAATAGAAAAAATGTCCCAAAATTAGTTTTTTGATTTGCATTTGAGAATTCCAAATAGAATGAACATAGACCCTTTTAGTACAATTGTTTTGTTTTGTTTTTTGTTTGTAATTGGTTTGTAATCTTAATTTTTTACTTCAAATTATTACAGTTTGTCTTTATATACATATTATTACATTTTTTTAATATTAATTTTGGCCAAAGGGGGCGCATTTCAATTTCTTACACACACTTGTTATTTAATATGTTGGCCAGAGGGGGAGCACTTTTTTAAAAAAATTGGCAATATTGTGATAAAAGTCAGAATTTTATATGACAAATGTCACCATTTGGCATTAAGAAGTTATCATTTTTACATTAAAAAAAAAGTAATAATTGTATGAGAAAATATTGCAATATTACAGAAACAGAAAAAATTAGAAATTGTTCCAAATTTTATAAGAAATAAGTCGACAATGAGAAAAAAGACTGCTTTTAATTCATTTACTTTTTTATTGTTTTGTTTGTAATTGGTTTTTAATTTTCATTATTTACTTCGAGTTATTACAGTATATCTCTATTTACATATTTATTTTAATTAATTTTGGCCAAAGGGGGCGCATTTAAATGTCTTACACACACTTATTACATATGTTGGCCAGAGGGGGAGCACTATAAAAAAAAAAATTGGCAATATTGTGATAAAAGTCAGAATTTTATATGACAAATGTCACCATTTGGTATTAAAAAGAAATAATTTTACATAAAAAAAGTAGTAATTTTATGAGAAAATATTGCAATAGAAACAGAAAAAATATGAGAAATTGTTCCCAATTTTATAAGAAAAAAGTCGACACTGTGAGAAAAAGACTGCTTTTAATTAATTTACTTTTTTTGTTTTGTTGTTTGTAATTGGTTTTCAATCTTCATGATTTACTTCAAGTTATTACAGTATGTCTCTATAAACATTACATTAATTAATATATTTATTTTAATATTAATTTTGGCCAAAGGGGGCGCATTTAAATTTCTTACACACACTTATTACATATGTTGGCCAGAGGGGGAGCACTATAAAAAAAAAAATTGGCAATATTGTGATAAAAGTCAGAATTTTATATGACAAATGTCACCATTTGGTATTAAAAAGTAATAATTTTACATTAAAAAAGTAGTAATTTTATGAGTAAATATTGCAATAGAAACAGAAAAAATATGAGAAATTGTTCCCAATTTTATAAGAAAAAAGTCGACACTGTGAGAAAAAGACTGCTTTTAATTAATTTACTTTTTTTGTTTTGTTGTTTGTAATTGGTTTTTAATCTTCATTATTTACTTCAAATTATTACAGTAAGTCTCTGTATACATATTATTTTTAATTTTTTTTAAATTAATTTTGGCCAAAGGAGTCGCATTTCAATTTCTTACACACACTTGTTATTTCATATGTTGGCCAGAGGGGGAGCACTTTTTTAAAAAATTGGCAATATTGCAATAAAAGTCTGAATTTCATATGACAAATGTCACCATTTGGCATTAAAAAGTAATAATTTTACATTTAAAAAAAGTTAAAATTTTATGAGAAAATATTGCAATATTACAGAAACAGAAAAAATATGAGAAATTGTTTCCAATTTTATAAGAAAAAAGACTGCTTTTAAATCATTTACTTTTTTTTTTTTAATTGTTTTTTTATCTTAATTTTTTACTTCAAATTATTACAGTATGTCTCTATTTACATATTTATTTTATTTTTTTAATTAATTTTGGCCAAAGGGGGCGCATTTCAATTTCTTACACACACTTGTTATTACATATGTTGGCCAGAGGGGGAGCACTTTAAAAAAAAAAAAGGCAATATTGTGATAATATTTAGAATTTTATTTGACAAATGTCACCATTTGGCATTAAAAACTAATAATTTTACATAAAAAAAGTAGTAATTTTATGAGAAAATATTGCAATATTACAGAAACAGAAAAAATATGAGAAATTGTTCCAAATTTTATAAGAAAAAAGTCGACACTGTGAGAAAAAGACTGATTTTAATTAATTTACTTTTTTTGTTTGTAATTGGTTTTTAATTTTCATTATTTACTTCAAATTATTACAGTAAGTCTCTGTATACATATTATTTTATTTTTTTTTTAAATTAATTTTAGCCAAAGGAGTCGCATTTCCATTTCTTACACACACTTGTTATTTCATATGTTGGCCAGAGGGGGAGCACTTTTTTTAAAAATTGGCAACATTGCAATAAAAGTCTGAATTTCATATGACAAATGTCACCATTTGGCATTAAAAAGTAATAATTTTACATTTAAAAGAAGTTAAAATTTTATGAGAAAATATTGCAATATTGCAGAAACAGAAAGAATATGAGAAATTGTTCCCAATTTTATAAGAAAAAAGTCGACACTGAGAAAAAGACTGCTATTCATTTATTTACTTTTTTTTTTGTAATTGTTTTTTTATCTTAATTTTTTACTTCAAATTATTACAGTTTGTCTTTATATACATATTATTAAATTTTTTTAATATTAATTTTGGCCTAAGGGGGCGCATTTCAATTTCTTACACACACTTGTTATTTCATATGTTGGCCAGAGGGGGAGCACTTTTTAAAAAATTGGCAATATTGTGATAAAAGTCAGAATTCTATATTACAAATGTCACCATTTGGCATTAAAAAGTACTAATTTTACATTTAAAAAAGTAGTAATTTTACAAGAAAATATTGCAATATTACAGAAACAGAAAACATATGAGAAATTGTTCCCAATTTTATAAGAAAAAAGTTGACACTGTGAGAAAAAGACTGCTTTTAATTAATTTCCTTTTTTTGTTTTGTCTTGTTTATAATTGGTTTTTAATCTTCATGATTTACTTCAAGTTATTACAGTATATCTCTATTTACATATTTATTTTATTTTTTTAATTAATTTTGGCCAAAGGGGGTGCATTTCAATTTCTTACACACACTTGTTATTTCATATGTTGACCAGAGGGGGAGCACTTTTTAAAAAATTGGCAATATTGTGATAAAAGTCAGAATTCTATATTACAAATGTCACCATTTGGCATTAAAAAGTACTAATTTTACATTAAAAAAAGTACTAAATTTACAAGAAAATATTGCAATATTACAGAAACAGAAAACATATGAGAAATTGTTCCCAATTTTATAAGAAAAAAGTCGACACATTGTGAGAAAAAGACTGCTTTTAATTAATTTACTTTTCTTTTCTTTTTTTTTGTAATTGGTTTTTAATCTTTATGATTTACTTCAAGTTATTACAGTATATCTCTATTTACATATTTATTTTATTTTTTTAATTAATTTTGGCCAAAGGGGGCGCATTTCAATTTCTTACACACACTTGTTATTACATATGTTGGCCAGAGGGGGAGCACTTTAAAAAAAAAAAAAAGGCAATATTGTGATAAAAGTCTGAATTTTATTTGACAAATGTCACCATTTGGCATTAAAAAGTAATAATTTTACATAAAAAAAGTAGTAATTTTATGAGAAAATATTGCAATATTACAGAAACAGAAAAAATATGAGAGATTGTTCCCAATTTTATAAGAAAAAAGTCCACACTGTGAAAAAAAGACTGCTTTTAATTAATTTACTTTTTTGTGTGTTTTTGTTTGTAATTGGTTTTAAATCTTCATGATTTACTTCAAGTTATTACAGTAAGTCTCTATATACATATTTATTTTATATTTTAAATTAATTTTGACCAAAGGGGGCGCATTTGAATTTCTTACACACACTTGTTATTTCATATGTTGGCCAGAGGGGGAGCACTTTTAAAAGCGACACACAGTCAATGTGAAAATTTGGGACCATTTTGATAGATAGGGTTAGGGTTAGGGGTTAAGGTACCCTAACCCTAACCCTAACCAACCCTAACCCTAACCCCAAACCTAACCCTAACCCTAACCCTAAATGAGACATTGTCTATTAGATGCAATGTTATTGATTTATGTCATCACTTGTTCACACCTCCTCATATGGAAGATACTTTTCCTTCTTCATGTCTCAAGAAGGGTGGAAATACAAGACACACACACACACACACACACACACACACACACACACATACACACACACACACACACACACACACACACACACACGCACGCACCACGCCACACACACACACACACACACACACACACACACACACACACACACACACACACACACACACACACACACACACACACACACACACACACACACAGGATGCAGACAATCCCACTGGCCATGGAAGGACTCATTGTCCCAGGGGGCTTGAAGGGGATTTACAGGCTCTATGGAATGTTTTGTTTGTTGCTTTTTGACAGTTTGTTATTGTGCGGGGCCCAAACACAGAAATGGAAGCAGACCTCATGAGAAAATGCAAGATGTGTGCGTACCGGTCTCCTCGGGGGAGTTGCTCTCCTGGGACAAGGTGGTCCAACTCAGCTCTTCGTCGCTCGGGTTCAAATTCTGGATCCGGTTGAGGGCGCAGTCCGTCTTGGGACCGGACCGCCGGTCCTTCTTGGTCTCCGGGGACGAGGAAGAGGAGGCGGAGAGCAGGGCCGCGTCGTCCGGGCTGGCCTGCCTGGGCGGGGAAGGCGGAGGCGGCACCTGGGAGTCCTTGCTAAAGGTCTGGCGCTCCTCGGTGGAGGCCGGAGACTCGCTCTGGATTAGAAGCGAGGGTTTCTTCTCCTGGTCTTGGCGACCCTCGTCCTCCTCGGCCTTCGTCACCGACATCGCTTCCTTCACGCTTTGTCCCACCTCCATGTTGAAGTCACAAACAAAGTCCGCGGAGTTGCCGTTGAGTTTGAGATCCGCGTTTCGGTCGATGCTACTTTTTGAGTCTGGGTCGGTGTTGGCGTTCGGATTGGGCGCCGCATCCCCCTGGGTGTGTGCGTCAGGCTCCTCGGCCTCGTCCGTGGCACTCTCACAATCGCACTCGTCCTCGCTGACGTCCGTCTGGTTTTTATTGTGATCCTGCCCGGCTTTACGGAGCTGGTTCATCCCGTTCTTGGCCAGCTTGAGGTTGTTGGGGGTCGACGGCTGGGACGGCGGGGACGCGGCGGGTGACGACGACGACAATGACGACGGCGGCGGCGCCGCGTCCCCCAGCCCCATGGCGGCCTGGATGCTGGTGAGCGCGTACTTTTTGCGACACTTGGGGGGCGTGGAGGAGCCCGGCTGTTTGAGGACGTCGTGGTTGTGGGAGGAGCGCAGGCTGAGGGAGGTGGGAGGCTTGGCGGAGGGCCCGTTACAGTTGGTCACGTCCACTGACATCATGGCGGCGCTCTGAAAGACAAAGGAGCCACAACGGTGAGATTAAAGGCAGCAAAGTGGAGACTACGGAGTGGAATGTTTCTAGATTATTGAATATTATTGCCTGGAATAGGCTTGTACGAGTATAGTACCGCCATACTAATCAATCTTATTCAGTCGCATTTTTCCCGCCTCCCTTCTTCTCCCTGCTTGCTATCTTTGTTTTGTCCCGTCTACACTTTTTTGAAGCCTCTTATCTTTGCGCTGTCCTCCAAATCTAAACATCAGACATGGAAATGGTCAGCTGGACTCTCGACTCAATTGACAAAATCTTTTCGACGAGGAAAAGAGGTTCCGAGGAGCCTGGCTGCCTGTGAGAGATTCCTGGGACAAATGGAGAATCATGTGCCTCTCAGTCCTTTCCATCAAGGACGTGGAAGACATCTACCTATTTGGAACCGTGATCGCGGGGCACCCGCTGATTGGGCTGGGCATTGCTCGGGTGTATCGTCAAATTCGTAAGACGATGGCAGCCACTCCTCTGTACCGAGGACGCCTTTGTGGCTTGTGCAGCCCTTTGAGACACTTTTGATGTAGGGCTATATAAATCAACATTGATTGATTGATTGATTGACTCAAGGAGCCCAAAGGCTGTTCGTCTCAATGGAAGGATTGGGCCGGGCTGTGGGATCACAGTCTGGGGCAATTTCTGAACTGAATCGCAAGATGGATCACATCATGGAAAAGCTGGTAGAAAGGGAAAAATTGGACATGAGAGCCGGCATGGAATAGAACAGACAAGCCATTGTAATGTCTGCTCGCGGAAAAACAAAATCCCTAATCTACGATTTGACTCCCTTGAATGGCCTTGATGCAACAACAGGAGCAGGCTGTTCTGAAAACATCCCCCCGAGGACTCCTCAATGATGGACGCTTTTGACCTCCCTCCCTCCTCAATGACACCTGGAGTCATACTTGCCAACCCTCCCGTTTTTAGCGGGAGAATCCCGGTATTCAGCGCCTCTCCCGACAACCTCCCGGCAGAGATTTTCTCCCGACAAACTCCCGGTATTCAGCCGGAGCTGGAGGCCACGCCCCCTCCAGCTCAATGCGGACCTGAGACTGAGTGGGAACAGCCTGTTCTCACGTCCGCTTTCCCACAATATAAACAGCTTGCCTAACGAATTCAAACGAATGGAAACAAGAATTTCAGTTCATCCAGGACAGTTCGAAGGGGAAGGTGTATGTTGCCTGTAAATATGTAGAACAGACTTCTCCATTGAACACGGTGGCCGAAATGATATACTCATCATGAACGGAGAAGTTAAACAGGACAATACTGCCATCTAATGGATAGCCACCGGAACACTGAAATTCAAGTATTTCTTTTATGTAAATAAAATAAATATATATATATATATATATATATATATATATATATATATATATATATATATATATATATATATATATATATATATATATATATATAGCTAGAATTCACTGAAAGTCAAGTATTTCATACATATATATGAAATATATATGAAATACTCGAGTTGGTGAATTCTAGCTGTAAATAACCACGCCCCCAACCACGCCCCCCGACCCCAACCACCCCCTCCCCACCCCTTACCCCCCACCTCCCGATATTGGAGGTCTCAAGGTTGGCAAGTATGCCTGGAGTCGAACTTTCGCTTGCACGCAGAACGGCACCAGGCCTATGGACACTACATCAACACACCCAAGCGCTTTACATAGTGGAACCCATTATCAACATCTTTAAGCTACATTTAAACCAGTGTGGGTGGCACTGGGAGCAGGTGGGTAAAGTGCCTTGCCCAAGGGCCAACAGCAGCGACTAGGACGGCGGCCGCTCTACCAATCAAACCACGATAACCACCAAGTAAGCTAAAGTTAGCATGTATGTTTATTTTTTTTAAATCCCAGCCTTGTGTAACTCAATGTCAGGGACGTTTAAGTCCTACCTTAAAACTCATCTACAAACTTTAGTTTTCAAATAGACTCTGTTTTAGACCAGTTGACCTGCCGCTTCTCATATGGCTACGAATAATACCTGGAGAGATACCAGTCTGGAGGACGTGCTAGCTGTTCCGAGTCATGTCCTCCTACAGACCTCTGCTTGGACTGGAAAAATCCATCTACAAACTCTAGTTTTCAAGTAGACTCTGTTTTAGACCAGTTGACCTGCCGCTTGTCTATTTTTCCCCCTCTCCCCCCTCCTGTAAGGAGAGGTTACCAGGTGGCTATGAATAGTCGCTGGAGAGAAACCAGTCTGGAGGAAGTGCTAGCTGTTCCAAGTCATGACCCAGTGTGGACCACTCCTCTATGACCTGGATGCAGACTTCCTACAGACCTCTGCTTGGACTGGAAAAATCCATCTACAAACTGTAGTTTTCAAATAGACTCTGTTTTAAACCAGTTGACCTGCCGCTTCTCTATTCCCCCTACCCCCCTCCTGTAAGGAGAGGTTACCAGATGGCCACAAATAATCCCTGGAGAGAAACCAGTCCGGAGGAAGTGCTAGCTGTTCCGAGTCATGACCCAGTGTGGACCACTCCTCTATGACCTGGATGCAGACCTCCTACAGACCTCTGCTTGGACTGGACTCTCACATTGCCATGAATAATTTGCAGGAACTGTACCCACTTGGCATCCGTTGCAGCCGGTCACCCAGGATGTGGGTTCTGACTAAGATTAAGGGCTATAAAACTAATCTTTCATTGATTGATGGAGTGAATAAAGTTCCTTGAGTCCTCACTGGGAGATCTTAAAGCTGAGCTGAGGCCGAGCTGTCAGAATACTGCGTCGCGTAGCAGTTTTCCGATACGATAACCACCCCAAATATTAGTGTCCCTTGAGAAAATATCATAAAAATGTGAGGGGTGTGCCCACTTTAGTGAGAAATTGCATCCCAAAAAATCCAGCTTGGCAAAACAAAAGCTTGACA